>NW_010140750.1:0-8685 GCF_000699245.1 Pterocles gutturalis
TGCTAATGCTTCTTTTGATGCAGCCCAGTTGACCTTCTGGGCTGCAAGTGCACACTGCCAGCTCACATTGAGCTTTTCATCAAAAAACACCCCTAATTTCATCAACCAACACCCCTAAGTCCTTTTCCTCAGAGCTGCTCTCAAGACATTCTCTGCCCAGCCTGTATTTGTGCTTGGGATTGCTTCGAGCCACATGCAGGACGTTGCACTTGGCCTTGTTGAATTTCATGAGGTTTGCACAGGCCCACCTCTCAAGCCTGTCAAGGTCCCTCTGGATGGCATCCCTTCCCTCTAGTGTGTCCACCACACCACACAGCTTGGTGTCATCGGCAAACTTGCTGCGGGTGTACTCGATCCCGCTCTCCATGTTGCCAACAAAGATGTTAAACACGCTGGTCCTAGCACCGACCCCTGTGGAACACCACTTGTCACTGGTCTCCACTTGGACATTGAGCCCTTGACCACAACTCTTTTAAATGTGGCCTTCTGGACAGTTTCTTATCCAGCAAGTGGTCCTACCATCAAATCCATGTCTCTAAAACTTAGAAGATCCACAAGTATTGTTGGTGGCTGCATGGGGTTAGGAGCTGGCATCATTGTGCTGAGTCTGTATGCAGATCTTGCAGTCTACAGTTTGCTTGGACGTGCCAGTGTTCAGATGACATGAAAAAATAGAGTTCTTGTCAAGCTGGAGACACTAAGGATCTCTTGGCCCCTTCTCTAAGGACAGGATGTTACCATTTTTAAATAAATCCAGCTCACACACCTGCAGTCTGTTTACTTTTATGTTACCTTGTTTCTTTGGATTCACTGTCTCACTTGTCCTAAGCAGTAGGTTACTGAAGATAGGCTGTGAGCTGCAGGAAGGAAAGGTAAAGAGGTGTGGTGAAATCACTACTGAATGTTCCTTTCTTCCATGCTGGAAGAAATATGATGCCTCCTTGTTGGTAGAATGCTTTGCTGCTCTCCATCAAAAGTTACAATAGAATTTTAATGTATTATGTGTGTATTGTATGCTTTCTCAGTTTGGGAACACACACGCCTTTCAAGATGCCATCCTTTTATCTTTAAATTGACCCCTGTCAATTGCTTGAGTTGAAGTTGTAGGTCTTGTTCGGCAAGCCAAAAAATACAGCTCATCAGATCACTCCTTTCAGAGTTCAAAAAAGCCTTCAGAAAAATTTTTCTTATAACAAAGGTTTATACAAATGTTTTATTTCATTAAAGAACAAGGAAACTATGCAATATTTATAATATTTGGTTTTAAATATCGAAAGCTTTGTGAGAATTCAAAGTAGTCTCTTCAGTTTACAGCATTTCAAGGCAGAATTACTTTTCCATACCACAGGTTTGATAGTGATGGTGAATGATGCACTGTTTTATTTCCAAAGATTCTGTGAATATGAAAACTTAACAGTTCATAGTAATTATAGATCAATGTGATTTACAATAAAAACTTGGCATTAAGATTTTGGCTAGCACATAGTAGCACACAATTTTAACATGAACTTATTATTCAATTTATCGTCCTTGTCATTTTGTATTTCATACTCTGGAGAGATTTCAAAATGAAATAAAAGATGACAGTAAACTTGAGGTGCTTCAGCATACAATGTCATTTTGAAACTATCTAAGCAGATGAACCAAAACAAAAAATAATTGTATTTACTGCATAAAGTCATTATCATTTCCTTTTTTGAGTTCTACAATGAAAAGTCATGTAAGTATCAGTAGATCCTACATGTTTTACTACACTATCTAATCAGCAAATAATTATGCTGTGGCATTTTGTCAAACTTGCTGATGCTCCATTAATGTGCATTTCAGATTTAGTTCATAGAACATTAAATTATTTCTTATCACTTGTCGCTTTTGACATGTGATTTGGGTATTTTCTATAATAAATAAATAAATAAAATACAATTGACATGAGATAGAAAGTTTCTGTGTTTAATTAGTTCTGAAAAATGTAGGCAAATGAATTGCTGCAAAACTCTTTACAATGCTTATATCATTTTCATTTTTCAAAAAACTGACAAGCAGTTCAACCTGAGACAATTTCCTGATACTTGTGAGCCACCCACAGTTTCTATTGGCCATATGTGAAACTGCAAGCTGCTTTTAAGTGTAAAAGAAATGAGTGAATCCTTCTCTCTGGCTATTGGTTCAGATTAAGCTTGTTCTATCATCTGTAACCCTCCCTCCAGGGTTGATATGACAGTGATTTATTTGATTTGGAATTGTTATAAACTATTTGTCTGACACTCCTTTGCACAAACACAAATTCAGGGACAAATGGACACTAGAAATAAATAAAAGAAACTGTGGTTTGGTGCATCAGAGTAATTACTCCCTCTATGGCATTTGACACTCCCCTACCAGAGCCTTTTCTGACTCTCTGTCTGCCTTTCAGATATTCCATCTTTATATAATTAGTTACTCAGGGCAGATTGTAACATTACCAACTTATCTTTGCTTATGTTGTATTAGGCAAACTCTAAATGTAGAATGAAAACAGGGGGAGCCTAGAGTAATGCTGCTAAAGCTGAGCTCAAAAAGAGATCATGCTCACATTATCTCCGAGTACTACAGACCTCGACAATAGTTTAGGAAGTGTGTTATTTATGTCAGCAAACTTCATCTTACCATTCTGACTTGCGAGTCAGAATATACTTTAACGGACAGAACATGGTCTTATTCAATACCGCTGCAGTTGCAAATTATGCACACCATACTATGCTCTATTTTATGTACAATAGGGCATTCTCTACCTTCTTGTGTTCCTTCAGAGGGAAAGTATCTGATCTTTGAAGGCTGAATCAGGAAAGTTCAGTAGCATTGCAAAGATTGTGGAACAAGTCAGAACTATATACCATGCCTATAATTGTATAGTACAGTTAATGTCCTTGCAAATATTTGGGGCATTCTTCTTCCACAGTAGTTTTTGTTAATATTATTTTTACACAGACAATTTCTATCTTTCTCTTTCTCCTCTTTATTTATCCCTTCCTCTTCTTCTTCATCTTCCTCTTTTCAGTCACCAATTTTGATGGGTTTTTTTTGAGATCTATGAAAAATGTTCTAAGACCTACCAAGGCTAATATTCTTAAAAGACACTAATGAAACTTAAAAGTAAAAAACCCCAAATTTGGAAGAAAACATAAGAAAGCACAGCATTTCTAAATCAGTACTTTTTAAGATGGGAACATTATTTAATTTTTTTAAAAATTTTGTTTTTCTATCATTACATTAATGGAATGTAAGACAGAAAGATAACATTAATGAAAATGAAGGGATTTTATAATGAGCAGGACTGACAACATCTAATCACCTTTATTTCAAGCTGTGGAGATTCAATCCCATTCTGTAGCAGACTCAATAGAAATTCAGAGGCAAGAAATATGGTGACTTTTTTCTTAGTTAAACAGCTATATTCCACTAGTTTTCTGTTTTAAACATTCTTCAAAAATAGTTCACGTATTTAAGCAGAAGACAATTTATTTTAAAACTGTGAAGCACTGGTGGAGTTGTTCTAATAACTTCTCCTCTTTATTTAAATACCACTACAACATGTTACAAGAAGTTTTAAATTAAATATTATTATGCTTTAAGCAGTAGTTACATTTTACAAGGCAATTTCTAATTTGACTTTTAAAAAAAATCACTGTAGGCTGTTATTTGAATGTGCATTCCAAGAAACTGATGTTTTTATGAGCAGCTTTCTAAAAAAAATTTATCAAAGGTGTAGCCATAGCATTTGAATAAATTCTTATTATGTGTAGTTAGTATAGTGCTTGTTGTTTAACACTTTAAAATTATGTAATACTAAATTTAAACCATGCATATTACCTTTTTTCACAAATTTACACCAAAAAATGCAATTAATCATGCTATTTAAGAAGACCAGAATTTAGGAAATATATTGTTTAATCTGCACTTTTTGTCTTTTACTATGTTGTAGTGTGGATTTCCAGGAAGATAATTTATTTATATAAAACAACAGCATAAACAAGCATTGCAGAGAAACATATCTGTCTTCAGATCATGCTTCAGACATTTTTCATTTGCAAATGCTGATTTGCATCAACCGTGAGACTATTACATGCAAAGGAATTCAAAAGCTACAGCCTTGTTTTTGCATGTAACTCGAAGCACCTGACATAAATCTGAAAATGCGTAAGTTATTCAGCTCTGGCTGCAGAGATTTGGGTAATAGGTAAATATACACATTTGTCACTCAGGAATCCTAGGAACCATTTTGCTGCTCTAAGAAAAAAATCCATCTCACCTAATTTTATAGATGTTTAATTTAAAATATCTAGTTGGATTAACTCTATAGGTAACTAGAGAGCAAAAACATCATAAAACAAGAATGCGCCTATATGTGTGCACATGAACGAGAAAAGGGGAATACTCTTTTCCTGTTGAAGGTGAATGTCTGTAGTGAAGACTGGTAAATTAGTTGCACCAAACTGTTAAAATTCAAAAGAATTATTTTGTAGTCAAAACAGTCACTTGGAAGACATTCAGATGAAAAACTGGCCTCAAGTGGCAATTACTCTTTGGGTTTTTTTTTTTAGCTAAAAGAGTTAAGCTAGCAAAACGCATGATAAAGGCACAGTTATTAAAAAAACCCTTTGATCATATGGTTTAATAACAAGAAGAATCTGGGGAAGTTACGCAGGTTGACATCTCTTTGCCGATACTGTAATTCTAGAATTTCTTTTGGTCCGACTCTGTGGGCAAGAGTAGACCAAGGCAGTAGTTATTGGTGGTGTATTAAGAAATAAGCCAGACAAATTTCTAGCAGAAAAAAACCTCTTTCTGTATGTAAGCACCCACAATAGCTATTATCAGAGATAGGTTAGAACATTAGATGAACACCTTGGAAGAATTCTTTCAGCTACAGATTCAGACTCAACTTTGCATTTCTCCAGAGTAGCTGTCCGCATTACAGATATGTGTTATTGTGACTGGGGATCTAGTCAAACAGTCTAGAGTATAATTTTGCTGACCTGCGTCCACTTTCTGTTGTAATAGCAGTTTGTTTTTTGCCAATACTTACTGACAGATCACTTCCTTATCTACATGAAGCTGTGATCTGTTTTTCTGTATTCTCAGTTTTTATTTGAAAGAAAGTAAATCTCTAAATATTGTGTTTGTGAAGTTTAGATGTGAACTGAATACAAACACAAAGATATGTGAAGGAAGAATGAAGCAACTCTGAGAGATATGATACATCCTTCCTCCCTATGCAAACAGTGGACAGAGACAGTTTCTTGCAGAAGAAAATTCAGAGAAAAATTCAAATTTAGCAAAAGTCGTCACTCTCAAATCTATTTATTCCAGGAAGCTTTGTTAACTTCTGCACCTTCCTTAGGTGTTTTACATAGATGGTGTGAAAAAACCTTCCTTTTCTACAGTTCAGGTCTTCAGGATTACAGCCTTCTTCATAATTTTCTGGAAAGAAACAATGTGTAATAGTGACAAAAATTAGTGCAGTTTTAAAAGTATAGTCAGTTAATTTTTGTCCAAGCCTGCAAGAGCCAAAGGTAAGGATCTTTGCAGGCCTCTAAGCATAAGTAGGGAGAATCAATCTTGTGGAACCAACTAAAGCCAAGAGACAATGCCGTCATATTTTTAATGGCCTTAGAGATAGTGATGGAGCCTGGGTATACTCCACTCAATTTCTCATCTTGCTTTCTCCTTTTAACTGCTGTCCTTTTTGCTTTGCTATGCACTTATGCTGTTTTCCCATTAGATGCTTGCTGTTCAATGACTAATGAAATGGCTGGCTGATGTGATTATAGTATAAATGATAATAGCAAAATAATACAATATTAATGGCCTTAGAGATAGTGATGGAGCCTGGGTATACTCCACTCAATTTCTCATCTTGCTTTCTCCTTTTAACTGCTGTCCTTTTTGCTTTGCTATGCACTTATGCTGTTTTCCCATTAGATGCTTGCTGTTCAATGACTAATGAAATGGCTGGCTGATGTGATTATAGTATAAATGATAATAGCAAAATAATACAATAATAATTTATAAATTATAATAACATTAATAATACCTGAGAGAAAGGTGAAATATTTAAGCAAGAAACAACCCAAACTGTGAATTTTTTCTCTTTCACCGCATCTACAGTAACAAGGAATGTCTAGGTGCTTTGCTTGTATCAGCAAACACATTAATCCCTACAGAGAAAGTTACTGCTTTCACAGTAAGACAGCTCTTCAGTTATAGCAAAGCAAAAGTTTACCTTCTTTAGAAGTGTCTTTTGTTTTTCAGAGACAGAATTTCCTAGAATAAATGCTGCTGCCCTTCTGTTAGTCTGTAACCACTAAATCTGTGTAACTGAGGATTCAGTGTCCTATCTCATCTCTTATCATTGGCCAGTTTTAATATCCTTTGTCTCTCCAGAATATTTGTCAAAGGCTTAGAAATCATCTCCAAGGTAAAAAGCAATACATTGCTGAAGATTTTAAATGGATGAATTTGTCCTTGTATAAATAAAATTGGAAGAAACTTACTTTTTAAAATAGCATTTGGTTAACAAGTACATTTGGTTAATGAGTAACAGGGGTAATAAACAACTAGAAGATTCTCTCCCTGTATTGCTTTAGTGGAACACAGAATATAGTGGTACTGATCCAATAAAAAGTAGGAGTTCATTAAAACTGCGAATGTTAAGATTATTTCACTATAATAACAGATATGTTTGTTTACCTGTGGCCATTTAACATGGCCAATTTATTAACTCCTTGTAACCTTCTGACTCTAAGATATCAATAAGTATGCTTTCTTACCAAAACATCTCTTTGGTTGAACAGTTCAGGTTTGGACAAAGAATGATATGTGGTCATTGAGTACAACCAGATACAAGGTCAGGTCTTGAAAAGTGCGTTCAGTTTTTGCTAGTGTCATCTATTCAGATACGCCCAAATACATTTACAATGTTGTTCAAAGTAGGACTGTGCATTTGTAACATTTAGCAGACTGGCGGGGGCGGGGGGGAGGGGGTGTTGGTTGTAGAAAAAACCAAGTCTTTCCTGATCTGTGCTTGAGTATGAGTAGATAAAGTATCTCATTGTGTTAGATCTTTTCTTGAGAGCTTTGTCACTTTTTGATGACAAAAAACATTGTGTGCATGAAAGCATTTCAACATTGAAAGTAGGTTAGATGGCAGGGTTAGTTGGTGTCTCAAATAGAATAAAATCATTCATCAGACCTGACTGGTGTCTGGATTCATATTGTAAAGTGTAGACAACCACATCCAAGTTTGCCATCTGGATCATCTAGATTTGCTCTATCATGAAAGGGGAGAAAAAAAGAGCTTCTATTCATCTCATACTAAAGAAAATATCTAAAATACATGAAAGTGATAGAGACAAAATAGGTCAGATTAATAGAGCTTTGAGGTTAATTTTATCCTTTGACTGTACAGAAGAGTAGGATGACCCATACAGAGGTAGAACTTAAAACCCTAAAAAGCTTAAGTAGGTAAGTCCTCAAAAGTCCTCATAAATCCTGCCTGTTAACACTGATGAGTGTGCTACCCAAGGACTAGTGCCAATTTGATAGCTGGATCTGACACCGGACTTGAAAAACCTCACAAATATAGTCTGCAGGGATATGATCAGAATAGATATCTCCCTTCTGGGCTATCTTGTATCTGTCTGCAGATCTTCTGAGTGAATTTTACAGCACACAGGAATAGGAGAAACACCATAGACATTCTGGTACAGCACTAATGTTTTTCATGCTCATTGACACATTTATTTGAATCAAATAAAATAATTATCATAGAGTCATAGAATCATTAAGGTTGGAAAAGACCTCAAGGATCATCAAGTTCAACTGTCAACCCAACACCACCTAAGTCACTAAACCGTGTCCCTAAGCACTATATCTACCTCCAAGGATGGTGACTCCACCACCCGTTCCAATGCCTGATCACTCTTTCAGCGAAGAAATTTTTTATAAACTCTTGTACCTGTTTTGGCTGGGATAGAGTTAATTTTAGTCAGAGTAGCTTGTATGGCGCTGTTTTGGATTTGTGACCAAAACAGTGTTGATAGCACACCAATGTTTTAGATGTTGCTGAACAGTGTTTGAACAGGGTCAAGGCCTTTTCTGTTTCTCTGTCCCAGTTTTGGCTGGGATGGAGTTAACTTTCTTCACAGTAGCTAGAAAGAGGTTATGTTTTGGATTTGTGGTGAGAAGGCAGCTGATAACATACTGCTGTTTATAGTTGCTGCCAGGAAACTCAAGGACTTTTCAGCGTCTCTGCCTTGCCGGTGTCTGCAGGTGCAGGAGAAGCTGGGAGGGAGCACAGTGCCAATTACTTGCCTTGGATTCAGCCTTAGGTTTAGGATTGAGACACAAATTGGCCAATGGTATATTTTGCGTCATGCACATCATGCCCAGTTGTTGTGGTTTTGTGTGGTGGGTTTGTTTGGTGTCAGGGGAGGGGCTACAGTAATAGCACCTTTAAGTAACTGCTGAGCCTTCCCCACCCTCCCCCCCGCCAAGGCTTTGGTAGCCGGGGCGTGGGAGGTACTACCGAGCTGGCCCCTGTGAGAAATTTCTGGAAGTTTCCCCAACTCCAGGCTGGACCCACCCCTGGCCAGGGCTGAGCCCATCAGCGCCTCTGTGAATAACATATCTAAGAGGGGGCACGGA
>NW_010140750.1:8821-9733 GCF_000699245.1 Pterocles gutturalis
ATTGGAGAGAGAAGCGGGATGTGAGAGAGACAACTATGCAGACGTGAATGTCAGTGAAGAGAAAGGAGAGGAAGGAGATGCGCTGGAGCAGAGATTCCGTCGCTGCCTGGTGAAGAATAACAGTGATACATGTCAACCCTTGTGCAGCCCATGAAAAGAACAGCTCACTTGTAGCTCATGGAGGTGTAGCCGTAGGCTGTGAATTTTGTTGAAGAAACCCATGCTGGAGCTGAGCAGCTGTCGGAGGACAGTGACTCCATGTGGGAAAAGACTCAATGCTGGAGTAGTTTGTGAAGGACTCTCCCGTGAGAGGGACCCCACGCTGGAGCAGGAAAAGACTGTGAAGAGCCCTCCCCTGAGGAGGAAGAAGCAGCAGAGACAACATGGACTGACCACAACCCCCATTCCCTGCCCCCCTGCGCTGCTGGGGGTGAGAAGGTACGGAAACCAGGAAGGACCTTGGAAGAAGGGAGGGATGGGGGAGAAGTGCCTTTCTAAGATCTGTTTCTTTTTCTCATTATCTTGTTTTGGTTTTTTTGATTCTAAACAGTTAACAAATTAAATTGGGGTTTTTTTGTGTGTTTTCCCAAGTTGTCTTGGTTTCTTGCCCATGACCATAAGCGGTGATTGAACCCTCCCCATCCTTGCCTCAGCCCACAGGGTTTCTTACAAGAGACTCTGTGGTGGCTTTTAAAACCACAACACCCATATATAGATGAGGATCTGTTTGGAAGTACTCTTTCTCTCTCTGGGTCGTCTCCCTCTCCCTCTGGTTTATCTCATTCTCTTGGTCAGCTCTTGGTCTGTCGGACACTCGGGCTCTTATGTCTGTCTTTCCCAGGATTGTGGTTTCAGGACTCTCCCTGCCGCAAGATCATTGGGCGGGAATGGGCTGAGCCTTGGTCACTGAGT
>NW_010140751.1:0-250 GCF_000699245.1 Pterocles gutturalis
GCTGCACCCTGCTGCTCTCTGCGCCGATGGAGATGCCGCAGGAGCGTGCCCACCCAGCACCCCCAGTTCTGTGCCATTTGGGACCCCTCTGCCTGTCTTTCTCCATGTCCCCTCCCGGACAGTATCCGAGAGCCTCGGTCTGCTGCCCCTCAGCTGCTTCCCGGCTCTCGCCCCTTCCCGGGGCTGCTGTGCTCCGGCACCGCTGGGAAGCAGCATCCTCGCCCCGGCGCTGTGCTGCTCCCGTCCTTGG
>NW_010140751.1:376-611 GCF_000699245.1 Pterocles gutturalis
TGGTGGGAAGGTGGGAGGGTGGTTCTGAGCCACACCACTGCGGGCATTTTTTTTTTCTCCTTTCCTCTTCTCCTTTTGCTTTTTAATGAGCCAACCTTGGAGGACCTTGAGAGACGCTCCTGCAGCTTTGCTGTGACTTATCTCCCGGCCTCTGCCCCCTATTCCACCGAGGGGATAAATCTCAGCTCCCGGTGCGGAGCCCATCCCACCGCGCGGTGCAGGCGTCGTAACTCAC
>NW_010140752.1:0-4828 GCF_000699245.1 Pterocles gutturalis
CCCATAAACCCATCCCTGTTTCCCAGCGCTTTGAACCCTCTGGATGTCCCTGCCTTGTGCAGCCCGGCGTGCCTGCAGGCGGTTCTGCCTGCGCCCGAGGCTGGGTCTGCTCCGTGAACTCTGTGTTTTGGGTCAGCTGAAGAATTTGCCCGAGAGGACAGGGCTGCGGGAGGTGATCTGTGCGATGGGGATTTCCTAACGCTGCCCTTTTGGTTCGCAGGAGGTTATGGTTTGAAGTCTTTCTGCCACCTTTCCCTTGGTATTCGCATGAAGCAAAGGTTGGCACTCGGAATGCCTGAAAACTGGAGGGTTTTTAATCTGACTTTGGTGGATGTCATGCTGCTCCTCTGGTGTTCTTTGGCCATGTGGCGTGAGAGTTTTTTAATTGAGCGTAGGGTTTTTATCAGCAAGGTTAAGTTTGAGTTTGCCATGTGCTTTACAGATAAAGTTTTGGTGCTACTACTAATTCATAAAGGGAAGAAATGTGTGTTGGGACAACTGGGTATTTCCACCTCTTCTGAAAGTGGCGACAAAACTCTTGGAGGCCTTTAGTGAAGCTGTGCTTTCCTGGATGGCTTTAGTGAAGCTGTACTTAAGTCTCTGAATTTCAGTGCTGACACAGCTCAGCCTCCCACGTGCCTGGGTCTGCCGGCTCTGTGCAGAAGCCATGCCTTGGCTGGGGAATACAGTAAGCAGGGCTTGCAAAGTGTTTGGAGGCTCAGCCCCAAGATGCCATGGGGAGGGAAGGGAAGTTCTGTGTGCGACAATATTTTATAACTTCAATTGAGTAAGTTTCAGTATGAGAGAGAGACTCTTGCAAAACCCGTTTAGTTTATTGAAAGCAAATGCACTCAAACCCCAGTTTGTTGTTGCCAAAAGGGAAAAAGTAGAAGCTATTTTTGGTGCGAGAGAGGAGATGGGGCACGTACGTGTCTGGGGCAGGAAAACACTGGTACTTTGTTCTTCTGGCTTCATGTGGGTGGTGGTTTCTGTTATTTAGCTGTGTATTTCTGCCAAGTTGCAAAACATACCTGGTTCTGAAAACCCTGCGGAGGTCAGGGCTGGCTCTGGGGAGCTGGTACCGGGCCCGTATGAGAACACCTCCCACGCCGGCATCTCCAGCGCTGGAGAAGTGGGTGGATGCTTCTGGCTTCACACCTTTGAGCGCCAGGGAGGTGACTGGCATTTTTTCGCGAGAGGATCTGTACTGAAACCATAAACTCGTTTCACGCAAGCCACTGAACAGCTGCTGCTTGGCAATACCTTTCACTTGCTAATGGCTGTGGTTGGATTCGAACCAAGTTGCCTCGAGTGGAGGTTGTACCAGTCCCTGGAGCAATCCTGCGTTCAATCCAAAGACGGTTTGGTTCAGGCTGTGTTCACATCTTGTAATGAGGAGATCCAGTCTGGTGAAGGCAGTTGTGTTATGATTGGAGATGCAGGCGTGCATGCAGCTGTACCGAGAGCTACGTGTGTTCAGAGCGCTCCAGCCCCATCTCCGCGGCAGCTCTGGACTGTGCTGGCTGGAATGGGGTCACAGGAGATGTTTTAATCTTTCCTGACATGGCTGTGAATGATTTGTCCCCTCGATGGCTCCTGGTGTTCCCCCCACTGCTGGTTCTGGTGGTGAGTGGCCTCTGCTGAAGTACAGTCCTGTTTGTGGTCAGGTCCTCGTGGGAGAAACCTGCTTGAAATCGACATGTTTGAGATATTGTCACTTTCACAGCTCTGTGGGGAGGCAGAAACTTATGATCTCCCTGGTTTCTAGATGAGTGGGTAGGAAAGGAGGATTAAATGGGTAAATTTTCATAAGGGGGTTTTGGGCAGCTGATTTGGGCAGTCGTGCAGGGGTGTGGGTTTGAGAGGGACAGTGTTCGGGGTGCAGCACTACCCATCTCTAACCCATGTCTCATTCTGACCAGATCACTGGACATGTCTGAAAATCGAGGCCGGGGGGGTTACGTGAAGTTCAATGTGTCAGAGCGAGTCTGCTGGAGAGCTGGTGAAGAGGAGGCTCTTTCCCCGTGAGTGCTTTGCCCGTTCAGCGCGAGGGCTCGTTACTCCCAATAGCAAAGTACTGGTTCCCTCCTGGGTTTTGTGCCTGCGAGCTGCGATCCCCCAAGTGCAGACCATAGGCTAGATGCAGGGATGCTCGAGGATGGAAATCCAGGGCAATGTCTGCTTAAAAGGACTGTTATCTTTGTGCAGCTGCGTTTGTGTGAACTGTGGCTTGCTTTAGTCTTCGCTGAGAGATTTCAGTGGAGAGCAGGGTCAGGTCTAACGGAGCTAGAAATGAGGCACAGCAGCACCCAGTCGCCTCTGTGATTAGTGACTGTGGGTTTTGCAGTTGCCTAAGGATGTGGGCATCATGAGGTCACGGATTCTCATCTAGGATGGAGTGGCATAGGCTCTTGCATGGCTGTGAAGGGCCCTTGGTGTGTATTGACATAGGAAAGTGGTGGAGAATTGCTAGTTGTGGCTGGACTGGTGCTGGCATGCGGATATCAGGGTCTCTGATTTGCCCTGTAATGTCGAAGGGTTAGATCTTTGCATCACAGCAGAAAATGGAAACGCGTATCATTTATTGAGCATAGCTAGAGCAGAGATGCTTCGTAAAAAAAGGATTGAAGAGAGCTGGAGCTCCAGAACAAAGGGCATGAAAGTGCCTGCAAGAGCCTGGTCAGAGCAAGGGAGGGATCTGGTAGGAAGAGGAGGAGGACAGAAGAGCAGAAGGAAATGAGTGATTTGGTAGTTTTGGGAAGTGAACCCTGATTGCGCATGAGGCAGCAGCGGGACTGTACTGGGAATTGAGAAATTTGGGTTGTACCCCCAGTCCTGCTGCCCACCCCACTTGGCACTTCCCTTCTCAAGGCCACCAGTTCTCCCTTCCTGCCACCCTGCCTCTGCCAGCCACAGGCTCTCTGGGGTGTGGGCTGTCCCTTATAAAAGGTGAGGAGGGGGTGTTTCTGGTGGGCAGTGCTGATGTGGTGCTGCTACCCCTGGTGTCTGCACGTTGAAGCTCAGAGGTGGGATGTGGTGGTGGCTGGGCAGGCAAGAAGAAGTTCTGATTTCTCCGGACCGTGCTGCTAACACTGCATGCTTGGCTGCTGGGTGAAATTTGGGTTGGAGATGCCCAGAAAGGAGCCCTGGCTGCAGGGGAGAGGTGGTAAAGATGGAGCTAGATGGCCATGGCTGTGATTGCTGCCATAGTGCTCGGGCTGGAGGAGAGCTGGGGCACGGTGGGGGACAGGGAGAGCAAAGCAATCAGCAGGGTTACGCTCCTGCTGGGTGGCAGGGCGGATGCTGATGATGGTTAGTGCTCTTAAACGCCTTACAGCTGCGGAGCACTGAGCAAACATTAACGAATGTAAAGGATAGCAGCTTTGTCTAGTTACAGAGAAGGGAAGTTAACTCCAAATTAACTTTATGATCCGTGAAACTGATGGTTATTTAAAAAAATAATAACATAAATGGAAATGCTGAAGTTTTCCAGAGTCACTGGGTATGCTGCTTGTTGTTTAATGCCTTCCATTTTTTCACTCCCAGTCTGTGTTTTTGGCTCAGGAACAAATTACAAGCAATATCAGCTTACGCTTGGATTTGAACCCACATTACTCTTAGTCAGCTGAAATATTTCCCCTTATCACCGCTCCCATAATGTTTATTTTAGACCGGATAGCATCATGGCTTTTCTGCTAGCTGTAGGGAAGAAGCCAGTCTTTGAAACAGCCCAGCACCTTGGAAAGAAATTATCTCAAAGCCAGTTCGGCTTCTGATTGAGGTACAGCTTCATTTTCCACCGAGGGCTTTATGCAAGGCTGTATCCCAGAACGGTTTGCGGTGTTAAAAACCCAGGAGGCGGCAGATGGATGAATTGCTGACAGATTTAAAATCGTATGACAAACATAAAGCATTCAGACGTGAGGCCAAGGCGGGAGGAAGGTTGCAGGGGAAGGTGGAGGCAGAAAGGTCGAGTAAGTTATTCTGGACAGGAGCAGATGTGCAGGCGAAGGCTGACTCCAGTGGGTTCAGCCTCCAAGGGGAAGGGAAAGTCTTCAAGAGGAGGGATGTGGCAAGAACCGTATTCCCATCAAAGGGCAGGGAGCCCTCCCTGTCCTGGGCTGGTGGTGGGAGGAGGAGGAGGAGGAAGGGGGCCAAGTCTAGCCTTGGCAGCGGTGGTGAGGCCGTGAGGAGCGGGGCTGCCCTGGGAGGAGACAACGTGGTGTGGCCCAAATGGTTTCCTCCTGTGGGAAATGGTCCGAGGGCGAGTGCCAGCGCTCGGGGAAGCAGGGGCCGGTGTGGGTATTGTCTCTGGTAGCTGCGAGCCCGGCTGCGGCTCTCCCCGTGGTGCGTGTGTGTGTGGAGGGAGGGAGAGCCGGCAGGATTTCCTCTCTGCGGCGCTGGCTCCCGGGTTAATAACTAACCCAGCAGTCTAGGTTTATCCTTTCATTGTGGAAGAGAATTATTTACATAATACCACTCGGCGTAATCTTTATTTAGCATTGTTTGCCTGGCGTAACACTGGACTGAGTGGTGGTGCCCAGAAATGCAGTTTCAGCCCAAATACGTGGGAAATTAACCCTTACTGCCTGGGTGAGTGGTTTGGGTGTGCTTCTCCCTGCTCCTGCAGGGAACTGGCTGTAAATTGAAGAAATACTCCAGTGGTGTGGCTATCTGTCATGTAGTTTTTGGGACTTTTGTTTTCTAAACCCTGTTTTCTGCAGGCTCTGGGCTGGTACCTGAATACTTCTTGTCAGCCTCCTAAGTCGCGCAGGTAAGGTTTGTCCTGTGCGTGTTAGGGCAGGAGAGTGGTTTGTATTGCGCTCTT
>NW_010140752.1:4859-16099 GCF_000699245.1 Pterocles gutturalis
TCTGTGTTAAAGAAGGCAGAAGGAAAGCAATGTGTCAGCCCGTGGGTGGAGGATGACAGGATTTGGGAAGGTTCCTGCTGCGGATCATCCCGTCGTCTGTGATCAGTCCCTGAGGACTCGCTGTCTCCCAGGTGGGCAGGTTTCATCCTCCTTGGGGACAGTGTGGTTGTAAGGTCTGGAGGCTTAGGAGGTTGTGTAAAGAGCTGGGCCTGCTTGTTGCAGCACACTGTGGTGAAAGCTGGAGCCCTGGGACTGGGTTTCAGTGGGATGCAGTGGGCGAGTGGATTGGTGAGTAGGGACGGCCGGCAAAGCCGTCTGCCTGTACCTCCAGCTGTGCAGAGCTGGCTGGAGAGGGTGGAGGCTGTCTTTCCACCATGCTGCGGGATGTGTGGGCTTCTAACAAGCTGTGGCAAACAATGGAAAGTTGGCTTTCTTCTGAAAATTTTTTTAAAACCTTATAAAATGACTCCAACAGCTCCATTTTTATAGGACCAGGTCTCAGCTGTGTGGTACTTGATCACTTCGTAAATAGCTCAGTCTTTGGCCTCTGCAAACTTCTCAAACACGTACCTCCCAGTGCTGCAGAAGCACTGGTTAGCACATGGTTTATTGGTGGCAGCACCTGGCTCATGTAGCAGAAGCACTTTGCAGCTCTGCATAAGTGTTTACTGCCGAGCTCGCATGATCTCCTTGGCCTGATGTTGCAAGGAGCTGGTTTTGCGAGGGCTGCGAGTCCCCGATGATTTATACTGGGTTACCCGGTGGTACACGCAAAGTCCGGGCTGGATGTTGGCGTGTGACCGTCTCTCCTGTCAACCTTGCCCGAGGGTGATGCAGGTCCTGTGTCAGTTTTATGCTGGTGATGTGGACGTTACCCGATCAAGCCTGTGACTTGCTGGAACAAAGGTAACTTGTTAGAGTTCTCCTTGAACCAATTACACCTGGCAGGGTGAGTTTGCGTTGGATCAGCCCTGAGACGTGTGATTGCAGCCTTCCTGATCCACTGCTTGAAGCCCTAAAGCTTTGTCTACTGACTCGTCAAGCCCTTGCTGTTACCGTCATGCGATTCATGATATCATGTGGTATGTAAATCTTGGGTGTGTAACAGAGCCAGGGTGTTTGGTGTCAGGGCTCTGCGCTTGCTCGGGAAGTTTCTCCAGTCGTTAGCCTGGGGGTGTTTTTCCTGCATCGGGACCTTAAATAGCTGTGTCCCCTCTTCTCTGGCACAAGAGTTTCTTCTGTTTGGTGAAGGGGATGACTCTTGATGTTGGAATGACTTCCTCGATCAAGCCCTAGCTTTTCTGCGGGTACCACATCACATAATTCCATTAATAAACTTTTCAAGCTCCATCTTGAAAGCAGTTAGGCTTTTTTTTTTTTTTTTTTCCCCCTTTGCTACAGCGTTTCAAGCTCATGCCAAAGTCTCAGCTTCATTTCTAGGTCACTGGTCTGCCCTTTCATTTCCCCCCTCTGCTGAGGCTGGCTGGCTTGTTTTGATTTGGTAATATGTGAGGTGGTGTCCACAGACAAAACCAGGCGGGCCAGTGAAATTCATGTTTCCCTGCAGCCTTGTTCCTGTTGTGTGCGCGAATAATAATTTCCAAATGCTAGACCAGAGGTGATTAAAAGCTGTCAAAGAAATAAAATGTAGCAAAGTCTGTGTTACAGGAGTCTGTGTATCCAGTGTTTTGGGAAAACTCTCTGAACTGGCAGTGGCAAAAGCCTTCAGAATTCTTAGTGAAGGCTTTCGAGCCTTCAATAAATGTCACTTGTTTGGGAGGTGCTGGTGAGGGAGCCTGAGCGTACCCAGGCTGTGCAGGAGGCTGGGTGCCGGTGTCACAGCCGTTCTGCGCTTGCTCTGCAGTTGTTTGGGATCCTGAGCTGCTGGTGAGATGGTTTTGCATGATGTGGCACAGGCACCTGGGCAGCTAGCTCGGCTGCGGGCTTGTTGCTGGAGCTGCCGAGCGTGACTGGCAACGGGTAGAGGGGTGAAAGGCTTCTCTGCAGCCCGAGTGGACGCTTGAATGGATGTGAAGAGCTGAAAATCTTACTGGGGAGCAGCACACAGTGTCTGTTGCTTGCTCTGAGCGAGTACGAGTGGTTGTTTTTTGCAGAGCTGCAAGGCAACTCTGGTGTTGGGACCGTGAAGCAGTTGTCATGTCAGCGGTTAGATACATCGAGCATCTTTATTTCTGGAGCAAATGATCCTGCTGACAGCGTGTATAGGAGGTGTCAGCCAGCCCTTTTTTCTTTCCTCTCTATCTCTTTTTTTCTTCTTCATTTATAGGTTTTAGCCTTGGCTTGGCTTTGCTCTCTTGTCAGGGTAGCTGCTAAAAAAAATTGTTGTGTTTTTTGATTTTTGATGTCTATGTCTTAAGATGCCATGATGAGAGGTGCACATGAAGAGCTGCTGTGGTTTTGGTCTAGAACCCAGCCAGCTGCCTGGGGGCTGTGTGGTGATGGACTGAGAAACACTGCAGGGTTTTGGGTTTTCTCCAGCATTATGAAAAAAAAAAAAGCAGAGAGAGATGTCTGGGCATACCTTAAGGGTTGTGTTTTTGTTCTCACTCGCTGTGGAAAGCTAAGGTTTGCATCTTCTCCACTGAGACTGGTTGGTGTTCTTGAAACCCAGAGCACTTCTGTGCATGTCCTTAAACTCTGCCAACAGCAGGTGAAAGCTGAGAAATGAGGAGTTTAGTTTGCCCAGAAGTGGAGGAGTCGTGCTGCAGAGGCAGACACAAGCATGCAAGCTCCCTGGTTGCTCCTGCTTCCCCTGCCAAGGGTGGTGTGAGTTTTGCCGTCAGTTTCAACGGGATGAGATCTCTAAGCTCCATCTGTGGCTTTTTTTTTTTTGCATTTTGTTCAGCTGTGCTTTTTGAACGTCTGTAAACTCCTTCTCCGCGGGAGGCTTTATTCCCCACACAATGTTTTATTGTGTTTGTCTTGCTCTAGTTCCTTGTTTTATGCGGAAACACCTTGAACCTTTGGCTGAGTTGGAAGATGGGTGCAGAGGCAGACCCTGGGCTGTTCCAGGAAGGACGTGTGTGTGCATGACTCTTCAGCCTTGAGTTACCTGGCTGCTGCTCCAGGCGTTAGACGTGTTTGGCTAACGCAGGCACTCCCCTGCGTTTTGATCAGGTAGTCTACACGTACTTATTTTTGTTTTACAGAGGCTGATCCCTAGGGTAAAGAAGGCTGTAGCCAGCAATAAGTGAGTGTTCACACTTGCCTTTATGAACTTCGTGAGTGTTTTGCCAGTTAATTATTGGGTAACTGAGGCTAAAATACCGACTGTAAAGGACATGGCCAGGAATGCTGCTAACCTGGGGCCTGATCCTTTCTTTACTCGTTCCAGCTTTGCATAAACTTGATGAAGGTGCCTGTGCTGTCTCGGCCATTTGCAGTCTGCTTTATGAAGCCTCTCAACCAGCAGCAGCAACGTCTGAATAAATGCAGCAGCTTTGCCTTGCAGTCTTGCCAAGTCAATTTAGCCTGTATGTTGAGGAGACAGAACAATTAGTTACAGAGACAAATGAGTCTTCTCCCTGTTCTGCGCTCCCGTCACACGGCCAGCTCCCGGTGTTGCGATAAGCATAACAGTGAAATCTGTATTAAGCAACCAATTAAAGCATCCGCAGAAGAAGGCGGGGGGGTGGAAATAGCAGCTTAACATTAACGTGCTAAGAAAGGTGGAGCTGAATTGTATCTCTTAATGAGTTTGGGTCTGTCAGACAAGGGTGATTTCTTCTGCCTTTTTCACAGCATCTATCTGACAGCATGTCTTCTGTGGGAGTAAAACAGTGGTCCTGAAATTCTCTCTAAATAGCAGATTTTTCTCTCTCAAACTACTTCTGCGCAGACCTGTGCTTATGTCTGATGTGTGTCCTTTTAGCAGAGGATAAACCAATTTTGCAACAGGTGATGCAGACCCTCCCATAGGGTTTTATTTGCATTCCCTCAGCCGCAGTGATTTCAGCCTAGAGTCACGCTCAGGCAGCATCAGTAGAAGTTAGATCCTTTCCTGCCATGGCCTGGGCAGTTGGGAAGGTCTGTGGCGTTTACTCTTTTCCATGGGCTGGAATTCGACTGCCTGGTTCAGAAACGCGGCTGGGAACGCTCCTCCATAGCAGAGTTTGGGCTTTTCACATCGCCCTCCGTCTGCCTGTTGCTGCTTTGTGTCTGCTACCGGCTGCGTTACCTTTGTTCCTTGAATCTTGCTTGTGCTCCCGGGGAGACTCAAGCAGTCTGTGGTTTTGTGCCATCCGCCCTGCAGATCCAGGGGAGAGCTGCTGAAGAGGAAAGTTGGTCGGATGCCATCCCCTGTGCTCTGTGGCAGCTTCTGCGAGCATCCGTCACGGCTTGGTTAGGTGCCTGATGAACAGAAAATGAGAGAGAGGGGAGGATCCTTTTCCCAGGAGAGTTTAAAACTGCTCTTCCCCAGGAGCTTTGCTGAATTGCAAATTTGCTGTTTCTCTCCCACTTCTTTTCTAAATCTGCTGCTGTTCTCTCCTAGAAGTGGCAGCAGTTTTTACTCACGTGCTGTAGTACGTGGATGAATGTGTTGCAGCCTGGAGTTGTAAGGAACTGCCATGATGTTGATCACAGATGGGCAGAGTGTGGCTAATGACACCTAAAATATTTACTTGTTTGGGGAAATGCTGTAACAGTGTTTTTTTTCCCAGACCCTGAAATAGATAAACAAGGTTCAGCTGTAAGTGGCAAGGTGTTGGGAGAAATGGACAGCTTTCTGTCACTTCTTGGACAGGCGGGTTTTGAATTTCTAAGAGAAAACAGAGCATCTTGTTTCTTCCTCCACTGAAAAACAAACAAACGAAAGCCAGGTGGGGGGCATCTCTGGTGCTTTCTGTTTATTTCTGTGTGCAAATGCATCTTCTTGATGTGTCATTAACCTGGTTGCTCCCCGGTGCTATTTTTAGCAGCCTTATGATAAGGAGTTAGCATTGGTAAGCAGCCCAGTCTGGGCTGGGGCTGTTTGCACAAAGCCTGGGGTGTCCCTGGGCGGTGGGGTCCCCCTCCCTGCCTTGTCCAGGGGCCTGGAGGGGCTGGACACAGCACCCCCATCCCCAGTCCCACATGGGGAAATCTGTGTAAAGCTCTCTTCAGCTCCTGTGACCATGGTAACCGACTTGGCTACATCAAACTTGACTAATTAACCTAATGGAGAGTCGTTTCCAGGCTGAGTCTCTCCCCTCGGATTTCAGAGCTGAACTTGTGTTGTCGGATCCACCAGCAGCCTCCGCAGCCAGCCCTGACTTTCTCGGGGTGGTTTCTCTAGCAGATTTCTTCTCGTGTTTGTCTGAGCTGGGGAGGATGGCTCTGAACTGGACCAAAGTCTCGGGCACTTCGCTTGCTCTGCATCCCCCTCTCGTTTTATAACACTGAGATTCCCAGGAATTAGGGGAGGAAGGTCCCAAACTCAAGTGTGGAAAAACTTGCTCCGAGTTCCTCCTTGGGCTGAGCGAGGTGGAAGCGAACACTCGTCTGCGTCTCTCCTGTTCCTGCACTGCACTGCAGGATCTCTGCCACCACGACTTCTGCTGATTAAAATCCGGTCAGATCCTCAGGCTTGAAACAAAACAGCACATCCTGGAGATGTCGGTGCGTGTATTTGGGTTTCTGCACCTCAGTGTACCAGTTAAAGACATTGCTACTTTGTGCTCTTTGTGCTGGGTTTAATTATTATTTCAGTGATTGGAGCTGCAGACTGCAGCAAGGACTTAAGAGTTCAGCCTCAATTAAAAACCACCCTGTGCCAGGCAGATAGCGACAGGCAGCGCTGCTGTTCTCAAGTGTCTCCAGCAGTCTGTCTAAACACCATGTGATCCCTTCGGTTGAGAAATCTGAGTAGGCAGAAAGCAGTTTCTGGGATAAACCTTGTGAGTGCTTCTCAAAATAGCCTGAAAGCAAGGTTTTGCTTCCCACAGCCGCTCTTGGTCCTTGATGCTGGTCAGAATTTTGTGTGGATTCCTAAATGTTGCTAGCCTCTGATTTTCAGAATCGCAAGATCCTTTTTTTCCCCCCCTTTTTTTTTTTTTCCTTCTTTTTGATGCTGACTCTGGTGTGTTTGAACTTAAAGGATTTAAATTTCGTGTCTTTTTAGCCTTAATTGTAAGTACTGGGACCTTCCTTGCTTGCAGTTTCAGCTTTTTATATTTTTCAGCAAAGCTGAAACCACTGCGCAGTTGATGACCTCGTGTTCGACCCTTTGAAACCTCTTGGGCAGCTCAGCAAACAAATGTGCTGTGAGGAGCACATGAGCCTAGCCTGAGCTGTTACGCTGGTCAGTCATTGACTAGGACTCTTGTTGTTTTTCCTTTGAAGATCTTCTCTGTCACTGGCATTGCAGCCCCCACTGCGCTGGGCACCTGGAGGGGTTCACTGGTGGCTCCCCATGATGTCCCAGGTGATATGGGAGATGGCAGGGGGCTTTAGAGAGTCCAGTGCTGTAATCAGGTTTTACTGGGGAAGAGATTGTCATTGATATCCCTGGGATTTGGCATCTGTAGAAATAGGCGAGCCAAGCTCTATTTAAGTGTGTAGGTTCATGTTGGTTCATTTGCCTGGGAATAGGGTAGGGAGTGTCCCAGTGGTCCTCCTGTGTCATTTCTATTCCCAATATATAAAGCGTGGATGCTGATGAGGTGAGGCTTGCTGAGGGTAAATCCCTGTAAATACCAGTGCCTGGATGGAAGTGACTGTCTCAGACATGGCTGATTTCAAGCCTGGCTGGGATTAAAAACTGTGTGGCTAAAACTGGTACTGTCACTGATGGAGACTAGTGCCCACGGCCCTGGGTGCTGCATGGGTGACGGAAAGTTTGTGAAGCAGCTCTGAGGTCTCCCAGCTGCGAGGTTTTTTTCTTCCATAAGGGTATAAATACCTCTGGCTGATGCTGAGTGTTCAGGAGATGCTGCGGAATTCAGTTCCACAGCTGAATTCACCCAGGAGAAAGGAGAAATGCTTCTTTTTGTTGGGGTCTGTGTCAAATGCTGTGATCCTTTCAGCTTGTGGTTCAGAAAACAGGAGAAAATGGGTAGCGAGAGCTGACCAGCGTGTGGAGAGAGGTAAGGTTCTGGCTTTCTGTGGGCCTTATTCCATGAACTTTCTTGTCCTTCTTGTATTTGCTGATGTGTTGGTGGAACTGAATATTATTGGCAAAAATGTGGTTTGAATGGGTATCTTCAATTCCCTCTCAATTGCTTGCCTAAGGGTGATTTTTAAGCTGGGTTTTCAGGAGCATCCCTGCTCTTGCTGTGGCTTTGGCTGGTCCGCTTTCCCCTCCCGGACCGGCTGTCTGCACGAGAGGCGTCTCTGCAGGGATCAGCGTGTTTCATGCTGGCCGGGTACCGAGCAGAACCCATGAAAAATGTCGTTCGGATGACAATGATTTGGGGCAGCTCTAGAAAATCATTTTCTGCTGGTGGACAGTTCCAAACTATTTCCCTCCACCCCCTGCCCCTTCCCCAAAACAAAAGCAGAGATGAAAGGATTCATTAGGAATTATTCACTGGGCTCTGCCGCCTGTCTGAGATCTGGCTGTCTGCCTTCATCCCCCAGCTCAGGGAAGGTCAGAGGGCATCTCCCTGGGGAGGATTTGCTGTTGACTGAATTGCACTCTGTCATTATCCTGCTGGATAACGAATGCAGCGGCCTCATTGGCACTGGCTTCAGAAAAAGCACGGTCATCTGCATGCGGCCTTGAGGCAAGAGGCGAAAACTTCAGGAGAGAGCGGCGCGGAAAACCTCATCTTCTGGGAAAGATACGGGAAGGCCCCAGGGGTTTGGCGGTTTGCTTGCTGCGTGATGCTGAACAGGTCTGTAGCCGCGCTGGACCTCTGTGTTATCTTGCTCGCTCTTGGGAGGTGGGAGGAAACAGCAAGAGGGTTTAAAGGACAAAACCCCTTCTGATGGGGTGAGACTAGTTAGATTTGCGGCTCTTTTCCTGAGTGGAAAATGTGGCATGCTTGTGATACACTTTGAGATCTCTTAATGAGATTTAAACATTTTTTGTTTTGTTTTGTTTTCAAATAGGTTTCCTGAAAGAAAAGCATACAAATCCCCCTGAGCTAATTGGTGTGTGATTTGAATTCAGCTGCTACCTTGGGAGAGCTTTTCCAGCAGCTGATCCGCGAACAACCTTTCCCACAACGTTGTGGGTTGTCAGTCAGTGCTAAGGGATCTTGAAGGTGCTGGTGGGGAGGAGAGAGATGTGTTTTGTTTGATATGCCGCATCTTTCAGTTCGAGTGTCATAAAAAACTCGGGGACACGTGAGAAAGATCCTAATGGAGAGAGGCTACTGGAGGGATGAAAATCTTGGGAGCTGGAAATGAGTATGGAACAGTTGTGGGTGCCGGAGCCTGTTGGGCTGGCTGAGGAAGTAGATGGACCTGAAGAAAGTTTACATTTTAAGCACCATTTTCAACCCACCACCTTGTGCCTTGATCTTCTGGCAGCTGCAGGCTTACAAGGGCTGGAGGCTGTGTCCTTCCAGCACATGGCTGCACATCGCTGAACTGCATGGGGGTGGCCAGATGCAGCCCTGTGAAATAAAGTATTAAACTTCAAATGTTGGCCTTCGTCGCCTTTAGGTGAAGTCTGTTCCCTGGAAGATGCTGTGATAAAATTGCTGGCCGGGGTAATTTGCATCCTGATGATGAGGAGCAGAGAGGAGGGCAAGAGTTTGTGTCTCCGCTTATTGCCGTCGTCCATCTTGCAATCAGAAATTTATGAAATGGCCTTTTGTGTTCCAGCGCAGTGTGTGCGAGTGCATATTTAAGTGGTTAGCAAATAAATCCAGTTGCTAGATTGGATCACGTCACAAATACAGACGGTGATGGTTCGCATCTGGATGTCCTGACAGTGCAGTACAGGAGGAGGTGGTCTTACTGAGTTTTAAACCGTATACCCAAAGCAGGGTAATAATTGCTTGAAATCACTGTAATTCTGCCACCAGCATTAAAGGGTGTAAAATTATCCTGTGCTGTAATAAAACAACAAAAAAAATACAGCTGCCTGGAAAGCGCTTGTTGCTGTAATCCAGCACAAAGTGTGGGGGACTGGTGGTGAATCAGTTTAATTGCTTTTGGGGTCTGATCCTCCAGATCCTTATCGCTGCAAGAAATCCTCGGAAGGGCGGTCGCCTTTGGGCTGGCGTTCAGCTGTGTGATGCATGACCAAGTAGCAGCTTGTAGCATTGATGAACTGGGGCAGAAGTAGATCCCTTTATTCAGGCAGACCCGCGTAAGCCTTCGGTAGTCTATACTGGGCCCCAAATTTGCCTACGTTATAAATAAGTCTGTGGCTGCGTGCTTGTGTGTGTTTCTTTTTTTAAGCTGAAGGCAACCCCTTAAGCTCTTTTCTGCAGGTCTGTTCAAGCTGGGGCATGGGGAATTCCTAAGAGGATTATCATGGTTTACTTGATACAGAACTTGAACTTGAGCAATGGCTTATCTTATCAGTGATAAAAGACATGGAAATGAAGTTTACGTAACTAAAGCAGCCTTGAACGTGGCTTTCCCTGCCCACCCCGGAATGACAGATCTCAGTTCTTCCTTGCTCATAACTGCAATGTTTTTTGTTATCTGGCACGTACTGCCTGGGTACTGCTGGTGATCATTTATTTCCAGCGCTGTGTCTGGAGAGTTCTTCAAGGAAAAAAAAAAAAGGGGTGGAGGGGGAGGGCTGCAGAGGCTTAGCAGGAGAGGCTGGGCATTTGCTGCTTTTGCTGGAAAGCTTCGTGCCTGGGCTGGAGAGACTGGTGCTGATCACAGCTGGGTTGCAAGCTTCTGCATTACACTGGGCTCAGCAGGTCGTTTGCAGAACAGCAGAGAGCAGCACGTTGGAGCAGACCCACTTCACCAGTGGCTGTGACCATGGCTCACCATGCTCAATGTGTTAGGGAGAAGAGAGGAGCCCTTCCACCCTGCCAGATTTTGGTGGGTTTGCTTGCCCTGGTGTCCTGCACCTGCCTCGTCTGTGCTGTGTGGGAGGAATTTTATTTTTTAAGCTCTTGCTGTCACAGATTGTGACAATGTCACAGAGGTTCAGGCAGCGCCGTGCTTCCCGCAGAAGGACTCAGCAGACAGTCGAAGGCTGGCAGGCTGACAGCACTTATTAGAGGTAACCTTCAGGAAATGCCACACACAGCCCTCGCTGAGCTTTCTGGCTCCGGGCGCATACAGTATTTACACCAGGCTTCTTGAGTTTCCCTGAAGGCTCTCAGCCTGCAGCTGCCTCTCTGTGCTCTGCCACCTGCCCCGTGTCCTCATGCTCCAGCGCCTGGGGTTGGTACTGGCTGGGAACCCGCTGTGCTGGAGGGGGCTGTCGACACCAGCTTGTGCGTGGCACAAGGGTCATCTCCTTTGGCCTCCGAAAAGCCGTGCTTGTGGTAATGTGCTGTTGGAGCCTTCAGTAAAGCCAGCACCAAATTTTCCCACTTGCTTGTGCAGGAAATGAGCCATTAAGAGCGCAGCACCTGCACAGCAGCTCGTTCTTGACATGCAAGGGAATTGCAAGATTACGGGATGTGCTCGGGTCTGGCCTCACTCTGCTCCCCCAGGAGTTGGTGGCTCATGTGTCTTCTGCAGACTGAGGAGTGACTTTCCCAGCAGCAGCTGGGTGGAGGCTGAGGAGCTCAGGTTCAGTTGCCCAAGATGGTTCAGCTGCTTGATCACTGTCATCCTGCTGCTTGTAGTGTGCAGAAGTTGTCTGCTTGTTTGATGCTGTGCTCCCTTCAGCAGAGGATCAGCTGGGATCCCTCCCTGGTGGGTCTACCTTCTGAAGAGCAGAAAACTGCCGTCTTCCTGGGTGAGACCCTGCTTGGGGACAGCAGGAGCTTGCTGGTGCTCAGGCCCAGTGGGATTACGCGCCAGGATGCTCCAACACCTTTTTGGCACGTGCATTTGCAGAGTGGGAAGCTTTCCTTCCCCACTACCTTCTGAGCACTTATTGCATTGGAGGGGAACCCATGGAGGGGCATTAAAATCCCACTTTATTACTGTTCATTTCTACTAACACTTATTCCACGAGAGGCTCGGAGTGACTCATTGCTTGGAGCTGCTCAGTGGGGAGGAGTGGGACAGACCGCCTCAAGCTGAGGTCCCTTGGCCGTGTCAGCTCTGAATCCCCCACTCCTCTAGTGTGGATTTAATTTCCACGGTGCTGCAAATGCTTCCCCAGCACCCAGATATCAATTGAAAAGAGTGGGGGGGGGGCGAAG
>NW_010140752.1:16112-30048 GCF_000699245.1 Pterocles gutturalis
GGGAATGACTTGTGTTCCCCTTGCCAACCCCCAGACGATAAATGGATCGATGTGCTGTTCTGCACCGTCTGAAACTCAAGCGGCGCGGGCTAAATCTGGGGGCTGCCTTTGCCTGCCAGATCCTGCTGTGGGGCCATTAGTGTGAGATGCTCAGCACAAAAGCCCTTTCCCCAGCGTGTCTCCGATAACCGGCACTTGCCGTGTTCACCAGTGACTGTGGGGTTTGTGCTGGGAACCCACGCTTGGCTCCGCAGAGACCTGTGGGGTTTTGGGTGTCTTTGATGCTGCGACGCTGCGTTGGGGTTAGGTGCTGTTGCAGGCGACTGACCAGGCATCCAGGTCCCTGGGGTTTGGGGAGGGTACAGAGAAATGGCTTGTTTCCCTTCTGCTACTTCTGAAAACCTCCAGCTCTTTCTGCACAAGCACAGGGAGATCTGTGCTTCCCTTTCTGCAAGTTCAGTGCTCGGGATCCTGGGTGAGGTTTGTGTCGGGGTGGTGGGTAAGGGCAGCTGCCTTTGTTCTTGCTTCTGCTTCTGGTGGTGTGGATAAACAGAAAATCTGTCTTCTAAGCTGCTGCTCCAGTGTTTTCATAGTGGGCAGATTTACTTAACAAAAGAAAATATTGATCTTCCTCCCCTAGATTTCATAAAATCTTATCTTTGTATGAAGTTTCCAATGCACTGCTTTTTAAACAAGAGTCTTGCCAGCGCTGAGGCCTCATCCGTGCTCTGGAGTCACACCTGCCTCAGGGGTGCAACCAGAGTCTCCCCCATTATCGGCCAGGACTGGGGACTGGTGTTACTGGAGCTGGCAGAAGGCAGTGGCCGGCTCAGCCCGGCCAGGCGTGCCTGTCCATGCTCCTCCATCCGCATGATGGGATAATCCCGGGCATCCCCTGGCGCACTGCAAATCTATGGGGCTGCTTTCTTTTGGTGTTGGAGGTTGGCAGCAGCGTGTGGATCTGTGCAGGCGAGCTCAGGATCTGAGCGCTGCCCGGGCTCTGCTGCTCTTGCATCTGTGTGCAT
Source organism: Pterocles gutturalis (assembly GCF_000699245.1). NCBI lineage: Eukaryota > Metazoa > Chordata > Aves > Pterocliformes > Pteroclidae > Pterocles > Pterocles gutturalis. The sequence goes on from NW_010140752.1 coordinate 17,138, forward strand.
CAATGCATTCCCCTCGCAAGGGGAGCAAAGCTATTGCTTTCTGCTTTACGCAGGAGCCTGGAGAGATGAGTTGCCAGAGGCTGCACCTGAGGCTTGTGATGAGGCTGGGAATACCTTGCAGAGCTCCGAAGTTCATGTTTTCTGCCCAGACTTACATCTGAGATGAAAATGGGTTTCTGCAGGGCTCTTCTCACCTTGATTTCCAAGTGCCTTTCAGGATGATTGGGAGGACTTGGATTCCTCAGCCAAGTCTGTTTGGGCAGGGATGCGGGTGCATTTCATTTCTAATTCTTGGTGTTATGTTTGTAATTTTGTTAATGCAGACAGGGAGCCCTGCTGTCTGCAGTGGGGTGGAAAATCCCTGAAGTATGCTGTGAACTTGTCTGTTGTGGTTCTGTGTGTCCGGCTCTGCCTGTAACCCCTGGCACGCCCCGCAAAGCTGCTGTTCGCAGGGTGGTGGCCTGTAACGTGTTCAGCCCCCCTTTCAGAGATCAGCAGGGCTGTTTATAAAGGCTCGATTGTGGGACAGTCTGGCCAAGTTATCCGAGCTCGTAATTCCGTGTGGTGTGGCGCTGGAATGTCCAAGAAATCTGCCATCTCTGTTGCCTTGCGAATAATTTATGGGTCTCTTGACTCCAAGCTCATAAAAATCGATAACTCTTCTTGGTTCTTTTTTTTTTCCTTTTTTTTTTTCCCCAGCAGCTGCTTGGTTAAACTCTCCCATTCTTTTGAGCTGCTGATGTTGAAAGGCCATGGCTTGTTCGCTTACCTGAGCCATGTTTTCTTTTTGCAGCAGAATTGATCCAGGCTTTTGCACAGAGCTGGCTGTCGCTGTTCTTCACCGGGACGTGGAGCTCAGGTTACTGCAGGAGAGAATCATCCTCCTTTATGCCTTGTCCCTGGGCTGTTGCAAGTCTTCAAGCTGTTCAAACTCCTGTTCTGGGGCAAAGCTGCAGAGCTTGGAGAGCTCGAAGCATTTTTCTTTCCAGCTCCAGCACTGTGGCACCAGCTAACAAGAGGTTAAAGCCACTGCTGGGGGCACAGGGCAGTTCCTGCCAGGGAACTGCAGCCCCCTCAGCCCGATAATTTGGATATGGATATGCTAATTTATTCCTGCAATTTCTAAGCCTGTCTCTGAACACTGAAGCGTTCTGATGATCTTTGCTCCTTGTCAGGCTCGGAAACGAAGCCTGAAGTGTACCAGTAACAGCTGTGCCCTCTGTGTTGGGTTATTATCCCTTCAGAATTTAATAACGTGACACCCCTTTTTACTGGGTAGCTTGTCCTTCCCTCTAGGAACAGATCGATAACAGACCTTGTATCTGCTGTTTGGATGTAATTGCCAGTGTCAGCTGATGTCTGGTGCAGTTTCCCCAAACAGCCCTGGGGAGCGCGGTGGGCTGGGGGGGGATTTCTCTTCCAGGCTGGTGCCGCACTGCGCCCGTGATGGTTTTGGAGAGAACCTTCACTGCTCCCTTCTCTTCCTGCTCTCATTTAGTGACACGTGGGCTGCGTGCTGGGGAGGGGGAGAGAAGAAACAAAGCCTCCAAAGACAGTGGCAGATAACTGCGTATGAGGCACGATGCCGCATGTGGAGGTCTCCGAGGAAATTAAAGCTGACTGCTTAGCGATGGTCTCGGTCTGCAGAGCACGCGGATTGCCGTAGGTTGGCTGTAGATGGAGGAAGGGTTTGGCTTTGCATGGGGAGCAGGCAAGAGGGCTCTCCATTGCAAACAATTTATTCTTCCTGAGTCTTTAGGGTAATTGAAGAGGGTAATTGCTGTACTTTCATGCATCTAATCCACGGGTTGCCTGGGGAGGAAAGAGGAAATGATTCAAGTGCAGTGCAGGGGGTGTAGTAAAAAAGGAGAGGTTTGCTCCAGGGCTGCTCATCCCTTGCCTGGTCCTCCCGCTTCTTTGCTTGGGTTTCCTTTTCCCTGGTTGCAGAGAGCCTTTGCTGGGATAACTGGTGGGAAAAATAGCTGTTGGGAGGGAGAGAGGGTGAGTTGCGGGTAATCTGAGGACTCTTTCAAGGGAGCTGTACTTTTTTTAGTAAGTGGGTTTGAGGTGAGGATTATGTGCATGGAAATTCAGTCCTCGGAAAATACAGGAATATAGTAACTATAAAAAGTCTGCAGTATCTAGAACTAAAAAAAAAATACTTTATAAATACTTCCTAGCAGTGGGCTTGGCCTGTGTAATCCTACAAGGAAAGCGAAGCAGAGTGATTGATGGTTGGCTCCGTCCTGCTCTATCCCTAGACACAGAGTGCCGGATTAAATCTGGTTGTCTCTTGGTATCGCGCCCTTAACGGGAGGCATATTATTAGGTTACGGTCTGTGTAGCTGGCTGGGGGAGGTCTGTGGGATGGTCATTTCAGGCTGTGGCAAAGCTGCTGTAGATGGAGTCAAGGCTGGGCTCTTGCTCTGTCTATTTGTTTAATCGCCCCGTCTCCAGAAAATGCAGAATTGCTGGGAGATGCAAAACCATTTCATTAAGGATACTTGATGCCCGTTTTCCTAGCTGAAAGCTGCGTGCCATCGTGGGCATATTTTTGTTTATTTATAACACCTGCATTTACAGCGCTGCGCAAATCATCTGGAGAATGGGATGAGTACCTAAAACCCAGAGGGGGGGAAGTATTTGGAAATATAAAACCTGCCCTGTGCAGCTGTGTGTGCTTCCACTGACCAGATCCATGACCCGCAGTTGGCCTGTGCTATGTACTGCACTTCCCCCCTCTCTTTCAGTTCTTTTATTTTCATTATTGTCTCTATTTTTGTACCCAGTTAAACTGGGAGGTGGAGGGGTGGGAGAGCGGAACAAGACAGATGGATATAATGGGGCTAAATCCTGCCCAGCTGTTTTCTCAGCAGCCGTCTCCCTTACAATCCCAAGGAAATAAATGCTCCTCTTGAGGGTCCTGATGGTTAATGATGATTTGAAGAGCGCACACAAACATCTCTGCAGATGCAGCCTGCCTGCGAGATTCCGGTCGTGCAGCGAGCCCTGGGACCCCGCTCCTCTTGCATTCAGTGTGATGATAAATCATTCATAGCCTCAGCAAATGCAATTCTCTTCCTCGTTCTGCACATAAACAGTCCAGGACCCTGAAAAAGCCTGCATTTGTAGTCCTTGGAGGATGAGGCAGGCGCTGTGACAGCTGGGAAGATCTGAAATTAAAGTTACGGGAAGGGCTCTGAGTGCATGGGTGTTAAAGCAATTCTGTATGAGTGGTTTTTTGGTTTGTTCTGTAGCTGTCCCAGGGTGATGAAGGGAGAATAAGGATGTGCCCCTCTCCTGACAAATCAGAATTATTGCTGTGCTTAGCCCTTGTTTTGTAGGGATCTGTTTGCAGACATTGATCCTGATGCCTTGCCTGTGGCTCTCATGTTCAGGTGAGAAGGGGAGAGGTAAAGAGGTGCTGGTTCGAACACCCCTGCTCTCCTGGTGAGCTGAGCTCCTGGCCAGGATGGTGCTGGCCCTGTTAACATCTGTGCTTGCTCCTTCCCCGTGCGGTGGTGTGTTGGCTGGTTGGTATTCCAGCCCTAATCCCCTGGAAACCCCAGGCAGGAGGAGTGCCCTTGGCCATTAACAGCTGCCAGTGTGCTGAGAGGAGGGTCGGTGGGCTGGAAAAACTCCATCTCTTTCTGTTTCAAACAGACATCCAGCCCTTAGACTTCCCTCCCATCTGTGAACCAATTTGGGTTTCTGGTTATGAGTGTTGAACAGAGAGCTACTACAGGGAAAGGCCAAAACACACACGCACCTACACACGCTCTAGAAATATGTCAGAGTTGGGCTTGCTGAGAAACTCAAGCCCAAGCATGACCTACTTTGAGACGGTTCTAATCTGCAGGGGAATGCCCTCTGGATTAGATCAGCGTGATCCTATCAATTTGTGCTGCGGGCTGGAGGAAGCACTGGCTGAGTTGCTTATTTTTCACTTTTGCACATGAAATGAGGAAAGACTTTTTTTTCCCCCCTTTTTCTTCTCCTAGCACTCAGACTTGAGAGCAGAGGAGGTGTGTTTGGCAAGGACAGCAGCCTGGGCTCTGCTTTTCCACTGTCGGGCTGTGCTGAGCACCTCCTGGCTAGGAGGTGTCCGCACCATGGAAGAGCAAAGCCCACCCTTGTTTGTGTCTGCTCAATGAAGTTGGTTAGCAGAGGTTTTAGTCCTGGGCATGGAAAGATGCCTCAGCCAGTCTTCCCAGTACTCTTTTGATACTCAACTGTTCCAATGAGTTTGTTTGGGTTTGTTCTTTTTGTCTGATCTGCTGCACTGAGAGACACTTTAATAAAACGCGAGAAATTCTCCAGCCCTTGTCTTTCCCCTCTTGTCACCAGTCATTGTTTATGTAGGAGCTAGAAATCTTTCTTTATTTTTTCCAACTAACAAATTGCTTCCAGAGCTCAGCAAGGATGTGCCTATCCACAGCAAGAAGGAAATAAACAGGGAAGGCTGCGTTTAATTTCAGCGTCTGCCAGAAAGGGGGAACCCAACGCTTGCCAAGGAAAGATTTTTGGAATAGAGGTGCACCACACTTAATTTTCCAGGAGACTTTCTGAAAATAAAGAAGCTGGAATGGAAATAAAGCTTGCTGTGATGAAGAGAAATCGCTACCCGTTGGCTGGGAGTTCAGCCTTTGATTGCAGAAGTAGCTTTGCCTCGGGTGACTCTGGGGGGCTTTCAAAGAGGCTTTTCTCCCCTCTGCAGTACCTGGCACAGCGAGAGGAAAGAGGAGCAAGGGGTGTTTGGTCCACTGGTGTGAATTGTTCTGCCAGACTTCAAAGAGATGTGGAAATACCTAATCTGTCGCTTTCAAAGGGAGGAATAAAATATTCTGATAGATTCTAAATGGAATCGCATCAGTGGTGCCTCTTCCACCGATGCCTTTGAGCTGCTCACTGATCTTTCTGATTGGGGTAATGCAGTGAGGAAGATACAGTATTCCCTCGAGGGGAGCAGCTTGTGAACATTACTGTTCAGTCAGCCTGAAAAGCTCTATTACAGACAGATTTAGACCCGTCTTTGTGCGCTGAGAGGCACAGCCTGGCTTCCGGGAGCGGGCTTTGTCTGGAGGACAGGTGCATGTTGGGCTGAATTATATTTACCCTTTTTATCTCTTGCGTGTACCGCTTTCACCTGCCGTCTCGGGGAGGGGGTGGCGAGAGGGTTAGCGCAGGCTGCGGCGGGGCCGGTTATCCAGTTTGTGGGTCCCAGCAGCGAGGCATCTCTCCGGCAGGACTGCAGCATCGCTTGCTCAGGCCCATCTGGTGTTGGCAGCTCTCCAGGCACCTAATGAGCTCTCCTCGGCGGGACCGGGAAGGTGAGGGGGGGAACAGATTTGCAAACAATCCGACTAGTATTGATTTTCTTCATTTCTCGCGTGCCCCACCAGGTTTCTGTGGCTTTTGCTCGTTGCTGGGGGGACTGGAGCAAGCTTGTGGTGTGTCTGTGGGGTGAGTTGGGGGCTTCCCCATGTATGTGGTCAGGCTCAGTTGGTTGCCACTGGACAATTCCTTCAGATGCAGTTGCTGGGTACAGAAATGGTGGGGTTGTGCCTGGTGTTGGCTGCTTGTTTTGCTGTTTTATGTATTTCCATGTCCTGACACTTGAGTTTCAGTCCCGAGAGCCTGGTTTTGCAGTGAAAGGCACCAAGTACTGCATGTGGAAAAAGTCCCAGGAGGTCTCTATGTGTTACTGGGAGCTGCTGAAGACAAGTGGGGGAGATAAAAGTCAAGTGGATGAACCATCAGCCTCCTTGAATGTGCTGCGAGAGTGTCTTCAAGGTTTTGTGTGCGTTTCCAGAGTTCTGTAATAGCTTACACTGATCTAGAGGAGATGTCATGTAGGAGTTTTTGGAACAGTATGAATATGGAAAAGAGGGAGGATTTCCTGAAAGCACAGTACAGCTTGTTCTCCATGTCTCAGCTACACTGGCACATTTGAGAAAATGTCTTTTGTCTCCTTCGTTGTGCTCTTCGTGTCCATCCCTTGAGGAATTTCAGCAGGGCAGTTGGGGTTGTTCAGCCATCACACAGATGCAGCTTTTCCATGCTGCCCTGTAGCAGTCACATCTCTTTGAGTATCCTGCCTCCCACATGTCCTGGAAAGACCACGGGCTCCCCTGTCTTGCTGTGCAGAAGCAGCACAGCTGGAAACAGCAGCACTTGCCACAGAGAGTGAGTGCTGGCTGCTCCCTGATGTGCTGGGGGATTGGACAGCGTAAGGGAGTTGTAAGAGAACCAGTGTGTAAACCTCTCATAGCCCGCAGGAGGGGGAGGCATTCCTTCAAGATAACCGTGGAAATCCTTTGCAGGGTGTTTTTGGTGCCCTGGCTGCTCTAGGAGAAGCAGGATTCATTCCCTTCATGCCTTGGAGATGTGTATCTCTTCCCAGCACTCAGCAGGAGGGAGTGCACGTGGTGGTGTTCCTGGGGTCACAGCCTCGCCTGGGGGGGCTTGAGCTGCTGCCTGTGGAGAGCAGGGATGGGATTTTAGGGTCATGCTTCTGATCAGGTCTGTTGGGGTGGGAATGTGCCCTTGGGGTGACTTCACAGCTGCAGCAGAGGAGCCCTGGTCACACCAGCAAAAGCAGCTCGTGGAGATGTCCCACCTCTGGCAAGCTGCTGTCCCAGAGCAGGACATGGCTCCACGGAGCGGTCTGCCAGATCCGGCTTAGCGTGATCGCAGCTGTTGGTTCGGCTGCCAGAGGAGACGATGCAGAAGGGGGGGAGGAAGGAAAAGTTCCCTTTGAAAAATAGCAGTGACAGCAGGAGAGCAGTGCGGGTGAAGCCTATTGATTACACGCTCATCTCCGCTTCTTTTGTGCCTCTGCTCGGGGGCACACTGTGTGGACAAAGAAACGCTCTGCAGTGGTCTGTGGAGGACGTGGTGGAGCAGGGTCTGGTACAGCCTCTGGGAACTAAAGCTGTGAACTCTGGTCTCTTTGGGCTTAACCGAACTTTGCCAGAAATCCTGACTTCTTGGAGACAGCAGAACATCCCTGGTGAGACAAGCTTCCTGGAAGAAAGAGTTTTACTCCTAGTATGGGGTCTGAACTATTTAGTGAAGGCAGCTAGCATGTGGCCTTACTGAGCAGCTCTGAAAATTTGAGGATGTCTTTGAGTGTTGCTGTAGTGATCCATAAAAGTCCTATTCATGCAGTTGGCATTAAAAAATTTAAAGGACCATTTATGTAGGGAACTAGTCTTGCCCCTAGAAAGAGATATCTGGCTCAGCAGCTGTGCTGAGCTCAGTTGTGTCGCCACATGGTCTAGGATTTATCCAGCTTGTAAAATGCTGCATTTAAAGAATCTCTCAAGCCCTGAAATGCTTCCCCCAAAGCCACTTATGCCACATTCTTATTATCCGAGTACAGTCCCTGATCTTGCAGCTCTCTACTTTCCAAGTACAATACAGATTAGCTGTGGAGAACTCCCAGTCCTTTCAGAAGTGGGCAGTGGTGGCTGAGAGCCGTCTTCTGAACTGGGAAGCTGAGAAGAAGCATCAAGGTGGGTTACCTGCCTGGAAGCTGGGAGACCCGGGGTGTTCTCCTAGCTCAGGCTGACTTGCCTGGTTGTCTTTGTCAGTGTGTTTGTGTTCTTGCTAAAAATACCAGGGTGTTTTGGGGAGGGCATGATGTAGGTTGGAAAGCCTCTGCGTGGGCGGAGAGGTATGGCAGCAGCCTGTTCCTCGGGAAAATGCTGAGGAAACCCGGCACCGTTGGAGCTAGGACCCTGCCCATGGTGAGCCAGGTGCTGCAGCCTCTCATGAGGTGCGTGGCCTCCTCTGGGAGGGTGCGTGTTCCTCGCGGTGTTTGGGAGTGGGAAGTGTGGGTGACGCAGTGCCTTTCCCAGGTTCCTTACAAAGCTGGCTTTGTCCTCCGCGTGTCACTGACCGAGTAACACACTTGTTTTGTTGATTTGGAGTGGGAAAACATCGCTGGAGTGGGAGTGCACATGGCAGATGCCTGTTTTGTTTCAGAAAGCCTGGAGGTAGTACAGAGCTAATTAGCATTCTTGTGAAGGCAAGTCATAGGGAGACTCCAAGATCAAGGTTTGCAAGGAGAGAGTTGGCATCAGTGAAAACAACAACAGATTGCTGGAAATGTGCAAGCAGAGTACTTGATGCTCGGCTGGAGCAGAGAAGGCAGCACGGTGGGGTGGAGGGAACAGTCGGGTATGTGGTATGAGGGCATGGGCTTCCTCAGCATCCATTGAGTGGTGGCTGGAGTCCGTGTCCCCTTAGTGCTTTGTGCTTTCCATCGTGATCCCAACTCTGATGGTGCTGAGGTGGGCAGACTTGTCTCAGGGTTTCTCCTTGATGGGGAGAGGTGAGCTCTGCGATGCCTGAGGGTCACCAGCCTGCTTGGGTACCAGACTGTTGGTCATCAGTACAGGAGTTAAGCAGCAGGTTGCTTCATCTCTCCAGTGCCCTTCCGTTTGCTGTTCTGGAAGGCTTTATTTGAAGGTGAGACAGGGGTAAAATCCTTATGTGAGGTCAGGGATTTCCAAAAGTTTGTGACTGTTTTTCCCTGTACCCTTTTGTCTCTGCAAGAGACTATACATGTGCTTATGTTGGCTGGGAGAGATGCTCTTGGAGAAAACCAATTAATGTTTAAGTCATTAAACCTCCGGTGTACAGCTAATCACCGTATTTCTGCATTTGCAGTATGTTCAGTGGGTTTCATTTATCATGATGAAGTTTAGTTGAGCACAGCTCTCTTGCCGGTCTTCCAGTCCTCTGCCTCAGGCACATATACTTCCATTAATTTTCTGCTATTATCCACTCAGGTGTCCTGTGTGATCCAACATGCTTAATTTCATTCTACTGAGGACCAGCTCTTCCAATCCGAAGTTAGCAGTGTGATTTGCAAGCATCATAAGGAAATGAATCTTTCTTTTCTGGAGATAACTGCTTCCTGAATTTCTGTTCTATTTGTAATGCGCTAATAACCTCCATCCACCAAATCCTGCTCAACTGTTTACGTCCCTTGGGTTTCTGTTGAACTGGAGTGTTCCTGGTTGTATTATCCTTGCATCCAGAGTCTGCTGGGAATGGGTTGTGCTTGGTGCTGCTCCAAGGTGAAGCTGATCAGTGCGTTAGACACATCACAGGCTGTTTGAGGCACAGCGTGGTGTGGAGCTGCAGCAAATACTTGGAAGAGATGGGTGTCAGGGGCCTTGGGAAAAGGGAAAATGACTGCTTTTCCATAGGCTGAGCATGTAAATCCAGGGAGCACGGTGATGGGTGTGGTGTAAAGCTCTCATGTGGAATAAAGATGATTATATAAAAGCTGGCTCTAAACAGGCTGAGTTTCAGAGCTGGCCTGCCTACAAAGCATGACCAGGGGCAGAGTCTCTTTGATGGTGGGTAGGCGGACAGGAGAGCTTTGAGAAGGCTGTGCCGTGGCTTCACAGCTGCTTGGTGCTTTTAAAGCGTGGCTTCAAAGATGCGGTGCTTTGGGCATCTTTGTTCCTGGGTGAAGAGGCCAGGCTCCCCCTTGGCTCTGACATCCTGGGGTCCTCTGCAGCATCCCTGGCATCCGCTCTGATCCTCAGATGCCTGGGGATGCATCACCTCTCCTGCCAGGCTGAAGTCATTTTCTATAGCCTGGGTCCCCGAGCTGGAAATGCCGGACTATCAGGCCCTGGAGCTGGACAAAAAATGCAGGAAACTTGTGGACTGAGCAAATACCTCTCGTAGCAGACTGTTTGCACAGAGAAGTGAAGTTGAGAAGCAAAAGCAAACATAAGCTGGCTAAGAGAGAGGGCGAGGCAGGGGAAAAACGCTGAGACAGGTTTGTCTGTCTCCAGCTCCATTTCTTACTTGGCTGCTTCCAGATTTAATGCGGATGATTCAGAACTTGACAAGACAGTGTTTTGGTATATACTTGATAAAACCCTTCAGCCAGCACAAGGGGTTTAAAACCAAACAATTTATGATACCTTCTGCCTGCAGAGACATTTAATGGACTGGTGAGATCCGGGGGTCTCTGCTTCCCGGGGGGGTGAGGGATGGGCTGGGGCTGTGTGTGCGTGCGTGTGGCCTCAGGGGCAGGAAAGAACCCCGAGGAGCTCTTGCCTTTTGGGCTCAGGCAGTTGTGCTGCTTGGGTTTGTGTATGGAAGGAATCTAGTGAGGCTGCTAGCGTAGTCGAGTTTCCTTTTTCCCCTACCCAAGGATAGCTCCGTTTCCCAGAACCGAGTGTGAGCGGGCATGACTGGCCTTGGGGGAAGGAAGAGCAGTGAGGTTTTTGTTTTGCAATTCCCTTCGTAGTCCCCTGCTCTTGACTTTGACGTGCTTGTGTGGGTTCATACACCATGGGGGCCTGCAAGCCAGCCACAGAAGGAGGGTTGCATAATGATGGACCTAAATATTGCATTAGGTAATGATGCTCTATAACTTAATTAAAAGTATCTCAGAATATCTAGGCGGCAGGAGGAATATGCCTTTGCCTCCCCTCCAGCCTACTGCTGATAAGTGCATTAATCCGTGTGCATTTGTTCTGTAAAGGCATGTTTCTATCAGGTTTTCAGGAAAGTCTGTTTCCTTTTAAATGGAATAAAGATAAGGCAAGACACTTGAGTCCTTTGTGGGTAGCGCCTGTAATCCTCCACATGAGGGAAGTTCTGTTTGAGGCTTTGTCTAGCGTTTCGGTGGTACAGTATGTTGCTGACTATTCTTAGCCTGCTTTGCATAGGTAATTAATTTGTCCCCTGCAGTAATTTCTCTGTAGTGATAGTACAGTAAGTGCCAAACTTATGTGGTTATGTGTGAGTAAATGTTAAAGAACTAGTCACTGTATGAATGACTGAGATGATGAGACGGGTGTGTAGAAAATACTGTGCACTGAGCACTGACAACAGGCTGTACTGTTTTCGACATATAATGCAAATAGTTCACACTCAGAACAATTCATAGTCTGAGCCCTGATAAGAGTGAGTACAAAGATTGCATGTCACCCTTGGAAAAATCTTTTTTACAGGTGTTTTCCAGTTAGCCCTTGCAGTGGCCAAGTTTTGTTCACTGCTTTTCTTTTTTTACAGATGGAGAAATTGAGGTTTGGAGACCTTAAGTGACATGTTCCAGGAAGATGTTATCAGAGCCCAGATTAGCCGTTGGGTGTTGTGTGGCTTTCCATCTTGTGCTCGTGCTGCTGAACATCCCTGCAGAGAGGGCGCAGGTTAGACACCCTGAGACACGCCGGCTCTGCGTGTTCCTGCGGGCTGGACGGCAGCGCGCACGAATGCCAGCTTTGCTTTTTTCCTTCAAGGGGCAGAAGAGGCTGGTTGCCAGCAAAGGGAGCAGAGCTGAAGATGAGAGTTGGCTTGCAGTAAAGAGGAGGCCCTTTCTGGAAAGGGCACTGTATATAATTGGGCTGAGCTGTGTGTCAGCTGTTTCCTGCTCGCATGGCATTTGATCTGCGGCAGAGATCAAGTCCTGGTGACGTCGGCCGTTGAAGCTTTGGCTGTTGTTGTTTCAAGCCTGTATGACTTATTCATGTGGTTTTCAGAAGTTGTCCCACAAGAATATGTCTGAGGGTCATCTTGGTTTTGTTTTTCCTTCTCCAGATGCTTTCTATCTATTAGACATTCTGTTTATCAATAATTTCTTCAGAAGCAAAAATTTCTGGTGGTGTTGGCAGCTTATAGTTAAAGGAAAAAAGGTTGTGCATGCATTTGTTTCTTTGTGTGTAGGGTCTTTCACTTCTCAATTCTAAACGGTTGAATTATTAAACTTGAAAAGCATCTGCTCCTTGGAAGGCATTCGCATGTACTGTAAACATGATGGATAACAAGGCAGAGCCTAATCTAATTGACAGAGCTCTGATGTTTGTAATATGGGCTTGTGTGAACTCTTGTTTTAAAGTTGTGGGGTTTTTTTTTTATTTACTGCTGGGGTAGCTGGTGACTGGTCTTCTGGAGTCAGCTCCCCTCTTCTCCAGGACCGAGCATGCTGCCTGGAGCTGGGTTTTGCCTGGGCTGGCGAGGAAGGCAGCCCAGGGATGGCCCACAGGTGGAGGCAAAAGGCTGGTCCGGGCTCACCCTTGAAAAAGGCGAAACTCCCCAGCCCAGGGATGTTTGTACAGGTGCTTTTTTGGATGTCACGGTTCTGAAGCACTGCAGCCACCCAGGACGTTCAGGGTTCACCGGGGCTGGAAGTGAACCTGTGCAAACCCGTGCCTGTCCCCTGGCCACCTCTCAGACAGGTTTGCACTGCTTTCTGGTGTGGCTGTGTGCTTCCTCCTCAGAGCCTCATTTTGTAAGCGTACGGATGTGCAGGATAAGCAGCTCGGTCAGCAGGCACCTGGGTGGAACAGGAGGCCTGTGCAGTCCTACCTACAGCATCCGAACCTCTGCTCTGAGCCCCTTCCCTCCCCTCTCCTTCCACCCCACCCACCAGTGCAGAACCGATGGTGGTTGGGAGGCCAGACTGGGGCTGAAAACTTTCCCACATGAAATGCCCTGGCAGTGCCAGCAGGGATGAGGCCGGAGGAGACGGCTCTGCTGTGCCAAGGCGCTCTTTCATCTCTTTTCAGCTCTCCCTGTGAGGGGTCCTGGCTCCCAGCACATAGATGCCTTGTGCAGATGTCTTGGCGGGGGGAGAAGTGGCCCCTTTTCCCTCCCAAGCAGAGCAGAGAGATAGAGAAAGCTATTGATTTGTTTGTAGCCAAAGTGCGCTGAGCCAGGCTCTGCAGTGCTTTATTGAGCTGGATTAAGGCTTTGTTACTCAATGAAATAAAAAAAAAGTAAAGAAGTGGAAAGTAGAGTGTTTTTTTTCCGTGTTGGTAAGCAAATTTTGCTAGCTGGGTGTTGTTTACCTGCTGTTTATTTCCCAAGCAAATGAGAGGCAGGGATGGGTGCTGAATCAGGGCCGTGCTTGCTCATCCTGCTGGAGGGGAGCA
>NW_010140752.1:30277-50803 GCF_000699245.1 Pterocles gutturalis
TCACTTGTCCCTCAGCGGCACGCAGATCTGCCTGGCCGATCTTCACCGCTCCGTGTCACTTCTGCTGGAGGAGAACCAGAGCAAGCAGTCTGCGGGGCTCTTAATCCGGTCTTTTTACTGAGCACTAAATTCAGCCTTGAAGGCTTTTCCCTCTGGCAAGCAGGTATTTTTTGGAAAAAATAATTTTGGGAACAGCATAATTTATTACCTTGGTATTCTCCTGGAAAAGGCGTCAATCTCGGCTTTGCGTTCCCGTTGCTGTGAAATGATGCCTCAGTGCCACGCTCCTGGTGCCGCCCGTGTCTGCCCAGGCAGGTTGGTTAATGCGCACGCAGCGATGGCTGCGACGGTGCCAGCGCGGATGAGGAGCGCTCTGGATCGTGTTCAGGGTGGGGAGGTTGGCCAGAGGACTGCGGCAGCCAGCTCTGCAAATAGGATGAATTTGCATTGGGATCCTGCTGTCCGAATGTGTTAAATTTTAACTTTAATTGTGTGGTAGGGTGTAAGCGTCGGATTGTACCGAATCCTTCTGTTGATCTTAAAGGCTGGAAGCCGTTTGGTGCGTGTGGTGCAGCTGGTTTGGCTTTACTTGATGGAGCTGAGAGGTTGGCCAGAGTTGGTGCCTCCAGCTTGTCTGAATTGCCCTGCCGAATTCACGTTGTCTTATTTTATTTGGTGGAAATAAGGTGGTTTTGTGGCATCGCATGATCTTCAGCTGGAACGTTCTCTGCTTTGTGCCGGGGCAATGGCTGGTGTCACCTTGTCCTCGCTTTGTTCACGTGCGATGGAAGGAATGCTCCTTGGACTTGGGAGGGGAAAGGGGCTTTTCTGGGTGTTCTCAGTTGCTGGAGACCCATGGCGATCTTTAATCTTAAGGTGCAAATTGACACTGCAGCATTTTCCTGGGGAAAAGCAGCCTTGAGAGGAAATGGAGCTGTAAATGAGCCTGGCTGGGCTTCTGGCTGAGTGTTCTGAGCGAGTTTGTGCTCTCCCTTTTGGCCACAGGCCAGACTTTGGAAGGCAGCTTGGCCGAGCCGTGCTGTGTGCTCAGGTACCCCCGAACCCTCGCCGGCTGATAGGCGAGTGCGTGCTCGCCGCGTTGGGGCTCATCACGTGCAGGCTCAACCCTGCTCGCAAAGGCGTGCTTTTGTGGGTCTGAGTGCGTGCTGGCATTATGCAGTTTACCCACAGACGCTGAGCATCTAACCTTGTAATTTCAGCAGCTGGCTCGATGCTGCTTCTGAGCAGATAGGCTGGTTAAAATAAATAAACAAAAATACAGACCTGTTTCCTGTGCGTGTCAATGTTGGAATAATTTTAAATGGTGTGTTTTCCCCTGGTCACTGACCTATAGTTTATTCCATTATCGACTGCTGGGTTACTGGCTCTTTGTATTCTGTGGTTAAGTGAACTGTAAGGCTGAAATCATTTGGCTGGATGGCGTTGCTGGGCAGGAACTCGGCTCTGGCTGACTCAGATTGGGGTGAAAGTGTACCCTCTGGCAACTCAAATACTCATTTATCTCCACCTCCCCCCTAATAAACGGGTTAAACAACATAGTGGAGTATTGATCCTGCTTTCATCTGGCGGCCTCGGGCTGTAGCAGTTACCTTTGTGCCACATTCCGGCTGCTTTCCCAACGAAGCCGAAGCCGTGCATTTTCGCTAGAGCTCGCTCCCTCCCCTGGGTGACCTTCTGGCTCGGCTGGGATGGGCTTTGCTGCTGGACGCCGTCGCTGCTGGGAAGCGCGTGCAGCACCAGCGCGGGGCACTGCTTGGTGACATTGGCAGGTAAAAGGCTTTGCTGAGTTGGTTTGGTGCTGTGAACGCTGCGATGTTGAGTTTTGTGGGTTGGTAGCATGCTTTTGTTCCTCAGGCTCTGCTGGAGGAGGCCTGAGGTGGGGAAGTTGGTCCCAAAATGATCACACTCTGTCCTTTCAAGCCCCGTTGTAGGTAGTCTGAGGGCTGGTTGAAGACTGTGAAAACCACATTCTGTCTTTATCGGTGTTTGAATGAGCGCCATAGTTACTGGTAGATGTTCAGTGATTGCCTCCTCAGGTTTTTCCTGGTCTTGTGGCAGTGGGGGTCTGTTAAGCTGTGCCTAACGCCCAGTAAACCATCATCCCCTTTAATACCAACAGCCTAGGGCACACCATGCAGTGCTGAGGGTCTCCATCCTCTGCTGACGTGCATACTGAAAGGCGTGCTTTATTTTCAGGGGAGGAGGGTGGTTCACTATTTCTTTCCCTTTAAGCACCAGCACTTCTACTGAGCTTGCACATTCTTCCTGGGACTGCCTTAGGCTCTTTGGGGTATTTTGCTGCTGTAAAAGAGTAGGTTTAATACACAAATACTCAAAAATGCACTTCTGTATAATCCATTCATATTTTAGGTCTAATGAGGACTTGATCTTTATTAGTGAGTGATTTGTGTGTCTTGCTTGTGGGCAGTGGGGGTGTTAAAAAGGCCTTTTTGTGTGCTGCTGCTCAGCTTCCAACGAGATGCATCCATCATCTTCAAAAGGAGCAGGGGAGAGTGATGGCTCATACTTCTTTTTGAGCCACTGGTATTTGGCATCCAAATAAACAGGTGTTCTGGCAGGGGAGCAGAGGAGCACTCGTCTCTCAGCTCACGTCTCTTATGTCACGTGAGGATCTTCAGGGAGTTTGTATCGAAGAGCTGGGTTTAGAAATTATATAATTTTTTTTGTTTGTTTCTGCTAGGGGATTGGTGAATAACCAGGTTCCTAGTGTCTGTGGCAGCGTAGGCTGGTGCACAGGAGGTGAATGTCTCTGGAGCGTAGCCCAAAAATTGCCTTGGATAGAATTAAACTCTGAAAGTAAATAATGCAGCTGCTTTGCGAACCTCCAGCCTTACGAGGCAAATATTTGGGACTCTGTTAGTCCCGGTGTTATGTGCTGCGTTCAAACAAGGTCACGTCTGCTCTTACCCATGGACAGATGCTGGGAGTAACCCTTGAACCTCTGAGGAACCCAAGTCTGAGAAGTTCTAGAGGCCGGATATTTTGACGCTTTGACACGTGAGATGAAATTAATATCAACATTTTTCAACATTTTGTATGCTCATCTCCCCCCAGCTTGATGTTTCACCTCTGGGGTTTGACCTCTAAGTCTGGCCCTGTTGGTTGCTTGGTGTGGAGAAATCCCGTACGGATGGCGTGGAAGAAGCCCTCTAATACCAGCCCTGCCTTGCCTGAGCCCTGCCGGGGTGCGTGCAGGAGACAGGCTGGTCCTCAGGAAGAACAAGAGAAGAAACCCGCCGGTCAGTCATGACTTTGTTCCTTGGCTTCCAGGCTGCACTAGTTCCAAGAATAAGGCAAAGACTGCGGTGGCCTTATCTGGGGACCTTGCTGACGTCAATGTGTGCCTGTCCGTTAACCTCGCTGGACTTTGGGTCAGGTTTCTTTGAAGGCATTGAAAGCACAGAGCCGAGAGGCTAGCTGGGGTCACGCCAGCCTTTGCCAGCGGAGCTCCAGCAAAGACCAGGGGCAGGCGGTGTGAGCCCAGCTGGTCGGGAAGGTCAGCCCTGGTGGGACTGAAGGCAGAGGGGTTTTGCATGGCCCTCTGTCTTGAGCTTCTTGTGCCAAACTTCTCTTACAAAGCTGCTGATGGGCCTCTTGACATGCATTTCCCTTTAAATGTTTATCTGCGTGTCCTCAGGGTGCTTGGAGGATCTCTGAGGTGCCTAAAAGGACTGAGGCAGTCAGTTTACAGTGAGGGTGACAGAGCACTGGAACAGGCTGCCCAGAGAGGTTGTGGAGTCTCCTTCTCTGGAGACATTCAACGCCCGCCTGGATGCGTTCTTGTGTGATCTGATCTAGGTGTCCTGCTCCGGCAGGGGGATTGGACTAGATGATCTTTCGAGGTCCCTTCCAATCTCTAACATTCTGTGATTCTGTGATTCTGAGGCACCCAGGTGTCTGTGCACGGGGTCAGCGCAGGACGCTGGGTTTTGTTTTGTCCTTAAATACAAGCAGCTCCTGAGCAGATGGAAACATTAGCATGAGAACCGTGTGCTGTTGTGTTTTAATGCTGTCTCCCTGAGCAGCCAGAGACACATTATGAAGTTCTTGCTTTAAAAGGACCTTGGTTGGCAGCCGCGCTGGGGCACTGGAGAGGACTGGTGTGCCACTTTTGGGTGCTTTGTGCCGCGGAGTGCTGCGTGCTTTGGGGGCTGCCTGGGGGATTCATTGCTGCTCTTGTGACACAGAGAAATGCAGATGCAAGGCTGTGTTTGTAAGTTGTGTGTGAATAACATAAGCTGGCCGGGAAATGTTGCTGCTTGGCTTTAGAGCTCTATATAGCAAACAAAGAAACAGAAATGATGAATCTTGGGTAACAAACATTCACAGGAGTAATGTGAATTTACTTTTTATTGTAAGCCACAGGAGAAGAGTAACTTTTGCCTGGTGTGACCTTGTTACAAACCATGGCATCTTCATTTCCTGCCTGTGTTGGGTGTCTGCTCCTCAAGTTGTCTGTGTTCGTCGTGTTGATATCTGAAGTGTCTTGGTACCTTACTGACTGTCCTGCTCCTTTCCTCCCCCATGCACGTGCTGCTTCCTCAAGGCGTTTTGGCACCAAGGAGGAGGCAGAAGTAGCATTTAAACCGTAAAGGATTCCAGATGTGAGCATGCCTTGGACACCGCTGGTGAAGGAGAAACTCATAATCCACACAGGTGTTTACATCGTGATGTGACCACAGAGTACGTGTGGATAAATACATCCCAGATAGAGTTGCTGGCTTTTGTAGGTTAGTTTCCTTTCTTCTTTTCGAACTGTAACTTGAAATCCACACCCCGGGGAGCATGCAACTGTATACCTGTTAGCTGCGTTCCCTGCTGCGGTGTCAACTTGATGGTTGGAGCTTCACATTCTTAAATGTCAGCAATGAGGTGTTAGAAGTTCCCTCTTCCTGCCGGAGGAGGTTGGAAGAGGCCCCTGAGAACTGTTTGCTGTAGGAAATGAGAATTGCCAAGATCCTCTATTTCTATGGAGTCTACGTGATTCCTTCGCCTTGGGAAAGGATGAAATAATCCTGGCATTGCCACCTCAGCCCTGTCCCTGCCCAGATAGCAAAGCCTGGTCCTTCTGATGCAACCGTGAGCCTCTGCTGCCGTTCTCGATGAAGACAGGCCAGCAGAGATGGCTTTGCTGCGAGACTGAGCCTCACTCCCTGTTGATGGGAACTCGAGCACTTACATTTCCCCCAACACTGTGCAAATCATTTTGCAAATTTTATTCACAAAGGCAAATGCTTCACATTGCACTTAGGGGAGGTTGCATGCTAATGAAACCGAAAATTGGTTTTTCTTTTCCTGGTTTGATTTTGAGCATCTTGAATGCAAGATCAGCGTGGGGTTGTGAGCTAGACAAAGTTTCGTTTTTACGAGAGCTGGCTGGAAAACTCGTCGCTTCTGCTGATGCTGGTTCTCCTTCAGGGCTTTGTAGTGACTGTGGTTATTGGTGCTGCTGACTGCGTGTTGGCTTTGTGACAGAACTGTTAATCTTTGTGCCAGTGATTTCAATCCTTTTATTTACCAGGTAACCTCAAAGTAAAGGACACTACCTGTGGGTCTGTATCTTCTCTATTAACTTAGCAGATCCCAAAGCGAGCAAGTGGGGAATGGTCTGTTCATAAGGCTGCTCCTTTAAACTTCTCATGCTTCAGACAAGCCCTGTCTGTTGGCTGGAGAAAATAATGTTGAACTCCTAAGATCTTAAATTCTTTTGGGGTCTGGAGTTAATCTGGAGTGTGAAAAATGGATGTCAGAAGACTGTCGCCAGGCAGTGATGTTGCTGCAGGGTGTGCGGGCAGCTCACCTGCACGACGGCGAGCAGCTCCTCTGGGCGAGCAGGGCTGGGGCACAGCGGGTGGAAGGGCACCCGGGGGTGTTCCTCTTTGTCCTGCCATCCAGCTTTTCATTCTCAGTTTTTAATGGATGCTCAGAATACTTAGAGCAGTTTGATTTAAAGAAGAAATATGTGTATAGATGGATTTTCCAGGACAGACTTTGCTGTCTGAGGCATCTTCCTACCTACTGCAGGCTATTTCAGGGATCTGCCTGGGGTGCTGTTTCCTCCTTTCCATTTTTCAGCCGTGGTGCTGCAACCCTTCTGCTCAGGCAGGGAACTGAGACTTCAGACTCAGTCCTCCTAAAGTCGATGAGGCAAATGCTGCCGTGTCTGAGCAGCTGGGGCGGGGAGGGATGCGGGTGCCTGAGGTGGTGGGAAGGAGGATGCACATGCTGGATGGATCCTCCATTTCTGCGTTTGGTTTGGTGTGAAAGGTTCAGCTTCAGGCGGCTGACCTCCCTGGACCTGAAAGTGTTGCAAGAGCAGTTGTTTGCGTGAGACCTTATTTGATTTCTGTTCTGACCTGGTGTGTCATGCACTGGAGATACGGTTTTGTAAGGACACTCTTGGGTGATGAGTAGAGTGCTCTGATTTATATCCCCCAAACCCCATAGATTTTTTTTTTTTTGGGGGGTGTTTCTTAGGTCAAAAAGAAGTATCTGGCAACTGTGAAGGAGGCTGCTGCTTTGTCTGGCATGCACAAGCATTAGCAATGATAAATCTGCTTTTTTGCTTGGTGAGTTTGTTTTTTGTTGTTCTTTTCTCCTCCTGGAGCTCCTCTGGAGTTCTCAGCATTCAGGTAGAAAAATAAAGGCATAAAACTTAAGACATGGTAAATGCTTCCATCCCAGGGGAGGTGCTGAGTGTCAGGGGAGTGTGGGCTTGGGGCTCCAGCCTCTGCCGAGCCGCTTCCCAAATGCATCCTCCAGCGTGTCTCCCACCGAGGTGGGGCCCAGAGCGGTTATCTGAAACAGTACTAACGCAAATTGAATGAGCAGTCTGGTTAAATAAGTAATGAAGTTAGCAGGGTGCCTAATTAAATTAAATTCAAAATTACTTATGGATGATGCCTTGCTAATAATTGCTGTAGGTTTGTTATGGAGGTACTCCGCAGTGTCCTCTTGGAGGAAGATTCCTCTTTCCCAGATGAACACCTTGGTACCACAGAGGGATGCATTTTACACTTCAGTTTGCTTTGGCTCCTTCCCAATGCTCTTGTGACCGTTCAGTGTTGCTGTTCTCTCTTTTACTGAGATGTACGGAGGCAGTTTGGGTGGCTTCAGTCACTTCTGCTTATGTGTTGGGGTTCTTCCCCCTTCCTGCAAAGGGTTTCTGCTTTGCTCTTGCCCTCCTAGACCAGCCCTGGTGCTTTTTGCTGGGTCCCTGTGCCACACTGATCTTGTGGGGACTGTCCCTTGTCCTTCCCTTCCCCCTGCATGCCTGGGGGCTCCTGCTTTTGCACAGCATTGGGGCCCGATGGCACGTCTGGTGACTCTGGATGTGGTGACTTAAGCCATTTTATTGGAAAGTCATCTCTTAATTTCCACCTTTCTGGGCTGCTTTCAAACAGCACCTCTTTGAAGGTGTGTGTTGGTTTGGGGATAAGCGTTAAGCTGAGGCGGAAGAATGATTTTTGAAATGAGGGAAAGCTGCTGAAATTAAAGACACTTGAGAAGACACAGCCATCGCTACCGCCAAGGGAAATTGTCTCTCTCCAGATGGTGTGTGGAGGGCAGTCGCTGGCTGCCCTGGGCACGCTCGGGCACTTGGAGCATTTGGAAGATGGGTTGTCAAGGCAGAGCTGGCTCTGGCTGCAATTCCTGACCTTTGAGGTAATGTGTCCTTAATAGAAGGATGTGAGTACATCAGAGGAAGCATTGCCATTGTCACAACCATCTTTTCACCTCTTTTAAGGCGAACAGGTCTGTTAAAGGACCTGTGCTCCAGTGGAACTGGTCCTGCCCCTCCAGGAGATGAACGCTGGCTTTTCCGAAGGCAAGAGGAAGTGTGGGGAAGAGAGGGAGCTCAGATGACCCGAGCTCGCTTGCTAGTTTAATTTTTTTTTCCCTCTCTCTGCTGTTCATTTTGCATGAGGGCTTTGCAGTAAGTTTCCCTGTGCTGCTTTATCAGAGTCTGAAGGTCCTGTGCAGACCTTTAATTAGTCCTTGATTTGCTTTGGCACCTTTGTGCCCACCGCCCTCGTGACGGAGTGGCAAGATCGGTGACAAGTGAGCCCTGTTACCTCCCACCCTGGGAGTGGAAATTTGGAAGTAGAAGGATCTTGGGCAGAGCCCTTATGAAACCAGAGGAGTTTAGAAAACCACGAGGACTCGGTGACTGATAGGACAAAGCGACTTGCGTGGATGGGTGCAGTGACCTGAGCAGGGCTCTGCACATTTCATGCACAGTTGCTTTGAAGGGATGCTGATCATTTTCAGCATGACCTGCTAATTACTAGAGCAGATGAAAGCCTTTTTTTTTTTTTTCTTTTTAAATCCTCCTTCCCCTGCATGTCCTTTTCTTCCTACTCCTTCCCCAAGACCTTATCTAAGCTAATGAACATGACACGAACAGCCACAAAAGCAGTGTTCTTGCTGCAGCTATTAACTAGAAAGCAGACAGCCGGCGTCTGGAGCCCCTCAGGAGGGACTCGCCTGGTATAACCCATCGCTTTTAACAGCCAGAGTGAGAGCTGCAGAGTCAGAACAGAAAAGGTTTAAACTCCTCCTTTTAAGGTCCTAATATGTAGTGACCTGTATCCTATGATGTAGATTTTTTTTTTTTTAAGAAGTCCTAAGTGAGGAATTTCCGTAGTGATGGGGGCTTCCCAAATGTCTGGTACATCCCTGATTAAAAATAAACATCAATATCTATTGATCTTTTGCTGGTTCATTTTCACAAGGTC
Source organism: Pterocles gutturalis (assembly GCF_000699245.1). Lineage (NCBI taxonomy): Eukaryota > Metazoa > Chordata > Aves > Pterocliformes > Pteroclidae > Pterocles > Pterocles gutturalis. Next base: position 39,058 of record NW_010140752.1, read on the forward strand.
AAGATGTATGGCTAGGTCCTTCGAGGAGAACATTTTCATCCCAAATGGCCCTTTAATGCTGATACAGTGTCCTTCAGCAGCAGAAACACAACTAGGGGAGGGTGATGTTAATTTGGTGCAGAAGTAGTTTGTGATTGCATCGGGCTGGACACACAGGATTGTTTTCTTCCATATTTCAAAATTTCTTCTCTAGAGACGTGAGACGGATTTTTCTGAGTCCTTTGCACTGTTTTAGAGGAATACTTAAAAAGTTATGTGTGTGGTGGTAACAGAGTAGGCTGAGACAGAGGATGAACTCGTCTTACACATTTCAGCGGCGGTGGTGTGTTGGAAGGAAGCTGAGCAAATGGACACGATGTTTAAATAGTGTGTCCTGAATTGCTTTCATTTGGTTCTTATTTTGTAAGCCATTGGCTGGCTTTTCTGTCCTTTCAGAAATCAGCAGCTTCTTATGAAATATGGAGCTGTTTAAAAACAGGCAGCAGCTGCTCCATCCTTGCGTCAGCAAGAGCTCGGCAGGAGGAAGGGGAATGGTAGACGGTTGTTCAGCTGTGTGATTCTTCCCTTCATTGCTGTTGTCATATTGTGTTAACAGAAGGTCTGATCAAATATACACCAGGAAAGTAAGACTTAATGTTTCTTTGTTCTCCTGGAATGGTGCTGGGAGGGGGGGGGGGGAAATGTTTGAATGAGACTTTTATTTATGTGGTTCAGATAGCTTGGCATTGCCTGTGTCGGTAGATATGTTGTTCTGCTCTTATTTCTTAGGCTGTTTGCTGTATTTTTAGCTGGGAAAAGTACTTGGTTGTTTGTACAAAACCTCTGCTATGCGATACGGAAACCTCTGGGGGGGTAAATATTTAGCAGGGAGAGTATGCTGCATTCACACTGACTTCCTAACTTGTTTTAAACTACTCTTTCTTTTTAAATCTCAGCCAGATTATTTAAAAAATAAAATGAAAAATGAGGAACTTTGTTGCACAAGAACTGGAAAGAACCCAAATAGTTTGCTTACTGTTAAAATTGCGACATGACTGGAAACATTTGGTAAAGAAAAATTAATTGCCTGGTGTATTTGTGGTTTCCTGTTGAATCTCAATTTCTAGAGGAGGTTGAAAAACCCATGGATGTTTCCTCAGATTACTAGATAGCATTATACCTTGTGTGCATGATGAAAGACCTTCAGCAAAGCGTGCCAGATATCCACGGCTTGCTATAAAAAGTCTCTCCCATCTGGAACATGACTTTTCTCCTTTTTAGTAGGACGGTTTGAGCAGAGATAAACATGCAGTGAAATTTAACCTGCTCTAGTCTTACTTCACTGAAAGAAGTCTGAGTCTAGGTCTAGAAGCATCCTACCTCTCCTTTGAGTTTGGGACAGGGTTTCTGAGCAGTTTCTTGTGCTTTCATCCTTTTGGTAATGGTCTGCCAGCGTGGACATCCTTCTGATCCAAGAATCACCTGAAGAAGGATGCTCCTGTGGTCGTTAGCCCCGGGTAGACCTTTTAATGAGCTGGAGCCATGGACAGGGCTGGCTTGTAAGGGAGGAGGAGAGAGGTTAAAGATCTGCTCTGGCCCCTCTTGCATCACTCAAATAACGATCCTGTGCCTGTTGAGTTGCACAGCCAGAGCTCCAGATGGGAGAAATACTGCGGCTGCTTGGAGGCCCTCGGCACGTGTCTGGGGATGTCAGGGAGCGGATCTGGTATCACCCTGGGAACTGGAGCCATGGCTCAGGAGCAGAGAACCTGCCAAGGTGAGGGTACCTGCAGACACCCCTGAGTGGCCACTTCTGTTTCGTGCTGGACCCAGCAGGACCCTGGCTGCTGGTACCCGCTGTGCTTTGAGCAGCACCACCGTGGCCCGTTGCAAAGCTGCCTCTGTGCAAGGTTGGAGCTCCTTTGAGGAGCACCTGATTGTCTCCAGGGTCATGCGTAGGAGGGGCTGGGTGGACAGGTAGGGTGATGAACGCCGGGGCAGATTGCTGGGGAACATGGTGCTTCCCGTGCCCGGAGGCTTGGGGAGCGGCTGGGTGAGACCCTGGGCTGGGGATATCTGGTCAGATGGGAGATGGGAGCTCTCCGCTGGCCCGCAGCCTCCGCCTCCTCCTTGGAGCACACAGCAGATGTTGGTGTATGCAAAAAGTATAACTCGTGATGACGCAGGGCTTAAGGTTGTGAAATCTTTGAGGCTCCTCTGGATATTCTTGTGGGAAGGGAAGAGTTGTTCCTCGGATAACTTCAGTGGGGGAATGGTTCATCTCGTTGAACACCAGAGGTTGTTTTCTAAAGCAAAGGCAGGGGCTGGGGGGGAGCGTGGTTAACCATGTAGGCTGCAGACAGGCTAAAAGTCATAAAGGAAAAATGCACGTAGGAGTTTATAGCTGCGTATGAGTGTGTTAAAGCTTTAATTTGAGATCACTGACTGAGATCAAAATGAGCTGCTGTGAAGCTACACTGCTTTCAGGGAACGGAAAGCAGCTTTTTGAGATGGAGGCTGGCCCCACAACTGCAGGCACTTGGTGTCTGAGAACAGGCACAGTTGCTTAACGTCTGCTTCTGGATGCCCTGGAAACAGTAGAGCGTTGGGGGTTTTGGTGTAATTTGAAATAGTGGAGAACTTATTTCAAATGCAATGCTCATCCAGTCCTTTAGCTTTCTGAAAGTCCCCCATCCAGTTTGCAGTGTGTGTGTTTGCTGTTGGGGGTTAAATTTTCCTCTTGACTCAACTGTGGAAACGGTCTTCATTTATCATTTCCCAGTTTAGCTCCTGTATTAAAATTATAAAAAGGCTGAGGTTTATTTTTGTCTTGTGTACATTTATCTCCTGCATATCCTTGTGGCTATTATTAGAGCCTGGCTCCATTGCTAAATGGATTGGCTGAGCTCTTGGGGACAAAATATTGAAGCATAGGACAAGTCTGCAATACCCCTCCGCCGCTCTGCTTTTGCACTATTCATAGCGACTGGGTTTACCCAGCGTTTGTCACAGCTTGCTTATTTTAAACGCCGAGGATGCGGTGGGCAGAGCCAGCAGATAGGAGATCTGCGATGGTCTATCAGTGTGTAGGGGGAAGGAGGGAGGAGGAGGATGTGGAGGGGAAGCTCCAGCTGAAAATAAACAGAAAACAGTGGTGTGTGTTTGGGAAGCATCTGAGTTGCATGACCAGGGAACAGCCCTCTCCTTGTTTTGCTTTTTTGTTTGTATTTGGTTTGGTGTCTTTTTTTTTTTTTTTTCTTCTTGGCAGGATATTTCTGTTTCAGACTGCAAATGAGGGAATGCTGAATCCTCTGAAGGAGGACTGGTGTGGTGGTTGCTTGGCTGTGGATTTACCCTTTCCTGAATTAAAAAAATAAATTGGAAACTTTTAAAGGGTTTCAGCCTTGTTTCAAAATCCCCCTGGCTCCCACTTCTGCCGGTCGGTGGCTGGACACTTGTCCTCAAATCTGTACCTAGCCTTTTGGCTTGCTCAAGAGTGATTTGTATTTCTGCTGATCTCGTTTGCTTTCTGTTCCCACACCCCGCCTGAGCTAGCTATTCTTTTTTGGTCTTTCTGGGATTTGCTGCATTTTGTAACTTAGCTATCGAGTATCAGAACCACGTTCTTCCTTTGCTTGCAGGGTCTGTCTGCCCATGTGGCCTCTTACATTTTCTGCAACTCTGCCCCAAGTCTTAGGAAGGCAGTAGGAGTCCTGCACGCTGTCAGAGGACTAGTTTTTGATGCTTTTTTATTTTTTTGAATAGCCTAGGCAGTGCCTTTGGCAAGGACACAGTCCAGAACTCACTGAAACAATTAGAGAAGACTCTTTCTGCTATAGCACGACTTTGGATTGGATTCTTCATTTTGTTTTTCTTTCCTTCTAATTTGTTTCTCTAAAAGGCATGATGAAATACTTCCCTGCTCCCCTCTGCTTTGGTTGTGTGGGTTTTTTTGTGTGGTGTGTGGTGTTTTTTTTTTTTTCCCTTTTAAGCTCTCTTCTTACTATCCTGGATTCTTTTCCTTTCCTGGCTACTTCCCACGTGCCCGTTTGGGGTGTGTGTAACCTTGGCTGTGCTTTGCTGACGTGGGCTCGTTGAGTCCGTGGGATACACTCTGCTGCTGGGCTTCTTCACCCGGCTGGAGGGGCGCAGCCTGGGAATGCCAGATTTCACACAGACCCTTGAATGAGCCGTCTTTTCCACCTCCTCCCTTCCTTGTGTTCCTCCTCCAGCATCCTTTGGTTCCTACGTACGTGCCATGTGCTTTTCCCTGGTTTTGCCTGTTAGCAGCGTTTTCTGACGTCGAAGCCAGTTCCTAAGGACGTGGCTTGGCCCGTGCAAAGCTGCTTCTCTGCTGCAGGCTCCGCTGGTAGAGGCGGGTGTGCCCGGTCTGTAATTTTACCTGGGGCTGGGTGTGGTTTTTGAAGGCTCTGGCTTGTGGAGCAGGAGGCTGGCTTAGCCCTGGCTGCGCAGCTGCAGGAGTAGGCGGCTGGGAGCTGTGTGGTAGGATCAGCACAGGACTGAAAGATGTGAAAGATTTGCTCCTGTGCCCACAGAATTCCTTGGCACGTGGGGGAGAGTTGATCAAACAAACCTGCTTCCCCTAGCTGTCAGGCTTTTGTATTTGTTTTTGTGACTTTTAATTTTTTTTTTTTAAACTTAAAGCATGCATGACTGAACAGTTTAATTAGCTGTGGGAAGTGATGGAGATAAGTTACTGGGATTTTCTGCGAACCTCGCTGCCCTTTTCATGTGTTCAGTGTGGTGTTGCTGGGAGAAAGCAGGCAGGAGTGCCTGTGAACGGAGCCCAGATAAGATGCCATCACCTGAACTGAGATGAAAGTCACTGTGCAGTTGACTGGTGTGTAGGCTGGCTGCTTGCTGGTGGGAACTGGTCCCTGATCTGGTACCCTGCCCGGGCAGGCACCTCGCAGGGATGGGACACACCTGGGGCACAGCAGAGCAGAATCCAGCCACGTCGACGTGCCTTAGGGACCTGCCTCTTCATCCAGGTCATCTTCTCGTGTCAGGGGAGACCTTACACATCCGTGCTTCATGAACTGCACTCTAATTTGTTAATTTTTAGGTCTTCTCTTCTTCTGCCTGCCACCCCAAAATGTTTCTGTGGCTGTGAAACTGCTTACAGAAGGAATACCAGCAGTGTTGTTAAGTTCTGTGGGCTTCATGGAAACGTGGAGGTTTGTCGTGAATGGAGCCTCCCCTTGACTTTGCAGAGGCTGGTGTTCAGCCCAAGTTCTTCTCCTGGTCTCCTCAGGAAAATCATGATGTCTGGACCCTTTTCCAGCCCATGGGTGCTACCTGAGCAGTGGCAGCAGAGCTGGAAGTGGCTCCAAGCGGCTCCTTGGCCAGAGAGAATAGAGAAGTGAAGACCCACCTTGGAAGAACAGTTTATAATAGTTCTGGCACGTGGTTCCTGTGTTACTAGCAATGACCAAAATTGGCTTTCTGATGGATTTTTCTTGTGCTCGTGGTGGTTTTCTGTGGTCAAATTTGTCTTGTTTTTTTGTTTTGTCCCTGCGCATGAATGGATTGTGTTTGGAGCTGGCTTCTGTGCTGCAGGCTCTGCTTTGTCCCAACACCAAGTTGAATGCATCCTGGTCCCGCAGTCTGTCCGGTGGCTGTGCATGATCCAGTGGTTTTAATCAGTTTTGAATTGTTAAAGGTCAAGGATATTGTTGCAGAAGGATATTATTAATTGGAAAAAAAAGCATCCCATAAGAGGTGCTGTTGGTTATTTTCTTGAAATCCTTAGATTTAGGGTTTGAGAGGAGAAATGATTAAATGATGTCTTAAAGCTGAATAAAGAAGTCACTATTGAATATTTTAATGTCTTACAGATGCTGTGGGGTTGCAGAGTTTTATTTTAAATTTAACAATGGGAGTTGGAGTGGCTCCAGCAGTGTAAAGAATAGCCTCTTTAATTAAGGGTGTAAGCTGGAAGAGCATGTGTAGTGTGATGCCATTTTAAAGTTTCAGCAGGGCTTTGTAGTTTAACTTGTTATTCCCTATCTTGGATCACACATCTGCGTGTCTAGGGACGTCGTGGGGTTGCTCCTTGCCCAGAGAAGGGAGGTTGGTCTGTGTAAGCGTAGCAACGATTTTCTAGAGGTTTTAGCCCTGACTTTATTTTTTTTTTCTTTTTCCTGTGGCTCCTGGTGCCCACTTTGAAGGTGCAGCATCTTTGCAGGCACGTGCACATAGTGCGTTACACCCAGGAGGAAACAGCATCATTGTTTTTCCCAAATAATTTTTTTCTTTTTTTCTGTGGCTTGTTCACCTTTTACTTCCTGAATTGAAACCCAGAAAATTGGCCACTAAAAAGAAAAAATTATTTTTCTCTGCTAGAAAATGCATGCGTTCCAGGCACCTCTCCCCGAGTTCTCATCTGATGAAACAGCGTTAAGAGATGTAGGGTGACGTCTTTTACTCCAGCCTGTTCTCGGGTCACGGGACATCACGGAGGTGCTCGGTGCCCGTTGTGGTTTTTCCCCCGCGCGTGGCTTTGCCTGGCTTTGCGGTAGCACAACGTGCATTTAATTATTTCAGGCAACAACTGCTACTTCTGGCCATCTCGGAGGTTTTTTTCTATAAGAATCAGCGTCTGCCAGGGTTCACCGCATCCTGGTCTGTGCTAAGACAATTACTTGACTCTTTTTCAGAGAGTTGCTGTGAGAATTGGGCTCTTGCGTGGCGTTGGGAAGTGCAGCCTTGTAGCAAAGGCAGAGAGGCTGCGAGCCTGCCGGTACCAGGGAACCTTTATGGTTTGTGTTTAGTGTCTCCTGCTATGTTTATCCCCATAAAATAATTGAACTGGAGCTCCAAGCGATGTTATCACCTTTGCACATTAAAAAAAAAAATCATAATCATGCTCTCTGACTTAATGAGATTTAGAATGTTCTTTTTTTGGTTTGCCTTCTGGTTTTTGAGTGTTAAAGGCTCCCATGGGTCAGGCATTCAAACCTTTTCTTGCGATGGTGGGGGCAGCGGGCTGCCTGCGTGCGGAGGGCTGGCCGTGGAGAGTCACCAGCCACCGATCAGAGCGGAGCCTTCGGGTTTCCCAGAGCTGCTGCCAAACGTGGAGCTGGATCGTGAACACTGGCAACGTTATTTTGAGTGTTCAGAAGGGAGCTAACTGTGTTTTTGTGGTGGCCTTGGCTCTGCTATTTTTCAATTTTCTCTTTAATGTCTATTGTTTTCTTTGCTTATTTGCTAACTTGCAAAATTCAGCAAATTGCAGAGGCTCTCGCAGCCCTCGGAGTGAGTTGTACTCAGAGCTGCAGCGAGCCAGCACAGGGCAGCGGCACTCGCTGAGCTCCTGCTCGGGGGCGTACGTGGGGTTGGTGTGATGGACCTGCTGCCCTTCGGGGGGTCTGGGCCAGGGTGTGGAGGTATTGGGGTCATCCTGGTCAGCTTTGCTTATGTATTAAGGACAAATATGAACTTCACGTGATTTTTGGGACCTGCTGGGTGTTTGTGTAAGCTCCTCATTTGGGTAGGATTTGGTTGAAACTCCATCATGAGGCTCCTTAACTTCAGCGGTCTGTGCTACTCCATTGACTTGAGGGATGCTCTGAGTGTTGTCTTCTCTTCTGTTTGAGTCTTGCTGGGGTGTGTTAACTCATTCAGCTGCAGAATAAGCCCAAACTGTGCATGGGCAGGTTGCAGTTTTCCAGGACATCCCTGCAATGTGCTGTCCTGCAAGGACAGATGAGTTCTTCCAGGACTTGCTGAGAGAGGATTTGGAAATCATCATGCTTCCCTGCAGCTCTGCGAATCACGCACAGAGTCCCACGAGCCTCATCGCTACTCGCACGGGAGGGCAATGACAAAATTGCATGCACAAGTGGTGTTTTCTGTCTGTTTTCTCTCGAGCTGGGCTGGCTGAGAGCAGAACCTGGTGCACAGCTTGCCGGAGCGAACACAGCAGAGCAAATGTACCCGCCGAGTAACAGAGCGAAATAAAACCAGAAAAAACCCAAACGTCGCGCTGAGTCTGTGGCAGTTGCTGCAGATGCTGCGCTGGTGAGAAGTCAACAAATCCATTAAATGGGAAACGGTCCCCGCATGCTGTCCCCGGGAAGAGGAGCATCCCCTGCACCACCGCCCGGCAACCCTGCACCGCTCTCCTGGGTGACGCCGGGCAGCGGCGCAGGAAGGAAGCGGTTAAAGGAGGAGAGGTTGTCGAGTTGAGTTAGCCATCAGATAGCTAATATTTTAGAGGTTTTTCAGAGCGAAGCTATAAAAAGGCCATAGCAGTATTTCAACTCGCCCATTGTCTGCTGGAAGCCAGCCAGCGTTGCCATGCCGACGAGGAATTATTACTTGCTGCCAGAGCTGGAGGAAAAGCTCATACTTTTGGCTTCAAAACAGGAGGGGTGGACTTATGTAATCCACTGTGTTTATAGGCTGAGACTGGCAGGAGCATTGAGAAATAATTACAGGCTTTCCATTTCATTTCCAGCTTGGTTTTAAGGCTGTGTGGCCTCTCTTTATTTATTTATTTAGAAGTTGAGAGGGTGGCTGCTAAAGATGCAGGAGGTCGCGGAGGTGATGCGGGGATGCTGGTAGGTAAGTACCCCCCTCCCTTCCCTCCCCAGCCTGCCTGGGCTGCTTTTGTTTTGGTGGCATTTTGTCTGGAGAGCTGAAACTAGGCCACAGCAGAAAGAAGTTGCTTTGAAAAACTGGGACTTGGCCTGGCGACACAGAAACAGTGTTGAGTGCTGGAGGCTGCGAGTACACTTTTGCGGTTGCCCGGAGGTGGCCAGCCGATTGCCGGCGGAGGTGAAGTGCAAGGTTTTGTGAGCTTCTGCTGCTTTCCAGGGTGATTTTATCCCTCCAACCCTTGTTGGCTTGGAGTATGGATTTTTGAGGGGAGGGTAGCAACAAGGAAAAAGGAGAGAAAAAGTTTTTTTCTTTTTTTTTTTTTTTTTTTTCTGAACGTCTTGGTCTCACGTGTTGCTCCATCGGCCAGAGAGGGATTTGTCAGCAGGATCAAAGCAGTTTTGCCGATGTTTCGTGCTTTTGAGAGGTGAATTGTAAAGTTTAGCCTGTAATTAATGTGGGTTTGTTCGTCCCGGGAACAGTCAGCAGATGATGCTGTAATTTGGGTTTGCCTGAAAAGCAGCGCGGGGTGTGTTTTGACTTGGGTCAGGCCAGTGGGAGTTTGCAGCTGCTGGTTTTGTGCTGGCTGTTGCATAAAGAGATACTGCTGGTAAACTCTGCTCGCAAAACTTTGAGGTCGGGTGGTTTTACTGGTTGTAAGGGTTGTAGTCCTGTGGAGGATGCTTCTGTGCGGTGGGAATCCCTTGCTCGGGAGAGATCGTGGGGCTGTGCTTTTGCTGCTGTTGGAAAGCCACAGCTGAGGGGGGGGGATGCTGGGGAACGGGGGATGCTGAGGAGGAGGGATGCTGCCGTGGGACACGAGGCTGGATTGGGAGTGGGCAGCATCGGTGCTGCCAGAGATGGGGTGAGCTGTGCCTCACTTTGTTGTGCTTTTTTTCTCCTTCAATAAATAAGAATAGTGTTACAACTGACTTTTGAAATCTCCCTGACTTTGGCTCCTAAGAGTGGACGAAGCCCATTTTTGGAGGGAGTATAGAGAAGAATGCTTTGATATGCTGCAAACTTGCTGTGGAGGTTACAAAGGCGTATAGAAGGTACAGTGTGCTGTGATTTTTTTTTTTAACATTTTCCTTCTTTGCCCAGTGTCCTACTAGGCATTCTCAGTCCGTGCTGATCTGACTTTTTGCCATTGTTGTATGGTGTGTGCAGATTAAATATCCCTGTTGCTGGGCCAGCCTGCTCTAGGGAGTGGAGCCTGGTGCTTAACTCCAGAGATGCTGCATTTAGGGACAGTTACAGTCCCATGGGAACATGGTTGGGCCCTAACTGGAACTGTAGGGGTGCCTCAGGGGGGCTGATGTACAGCAGGGGTTGTTGAATGCGCACTGCAGAAATAAACTGCTTTTTCCACAGTTTTGCACAGTTATGGGCAAAGACTTGGGGGAGCGGTGGCACGCTTCGGGTCGGGAAACTTCCCTGGAAACAGCAGGCTTGGCTGGCGATATCAGACACATGGGTGTGTTATACAAAATATTTCAATAATGAAGTGATCCATAATACTGCTCTGCCTCCTACCACGGGTGCTGTTGGACTCGACGCCAGTTAGATTTGTTACTGCAAGGCTTTTTTTCTTTCTTCCTCTGGGATCCATGCCAAGATGAACTGTATGTTCTGTTCTTAAGAGCTATGAGTAATGTATGTGTGAATCTATAACATAAGTAATACGAGTCTATAAAATGTGTGAGTATGCAGGATTAGCGTATCCTGCGTCTGCAGAGCGCCGCACACATGCTGTATGTGCGCTCAGAAATACGTGTCTGGGCAGAATTAATGACAGAGCCCTGTCTGGTGGCCTGATCCCAGAGAGCTGCACCGAAATCCCAGTCGCCAGCTACGGTTTGCCTCTTTAATTGCCCTTTTGGAGGCGTTAGGAATTAGGGAGAGCTGGCAGTCCCTCCCTGCGCTTACCGGGGGGGGGGTCAGCCTTAATGAAGACGAGAGGAGATGCTTGCACTGTAGCCTAATGTTTCTTGAGCAGTGGGGTGGCTGGGGGTGCTGGGGGGGCTGTGCCTTGGAGCAGGGGGCCCCCCAGGTGGGTGCTGCCCCAGGAGCTGCTGTACAAGTGATGCACTCCAAGGCAGGCCTGCTAATTCTAATGGGGTTTTTTTTCTTTTTTTATGAATAAAATGGCCTTTCTCTCATAAATTATTTTTTTATGTGAAAAATGAGAAGGTGGCAAGGAGCCAGTTCCCCTGCCTCCCTCTTCCCAACTCGGATGAGGTCATTGCCTCTTAAAGTTTATACCACGCACCGCGAGACACGGCTGGAGGAGCAAGAAGGCAGCAAATGTTTCTCTTGGGGTGGGTGAGAGCGATGACTGCCAGTCCCTGAAATATTAGTGAGCTGTAAGTGATGCCTGAGCAGGACGTGTGAGTGGGGAGGGGGCCTGGGACAGCTGGCTGAGAAAACCTGGCAGGATGCAGATCCGGGTGGGATGGGAGTGCCCTGGTCCCTGCACGGTCCCGAGATGCTCCGGGGCTGCGAGCACAGGGCAGGACCTGGGATGCGTTGGATGTGGGTCCGGAGGGTGGTTTTGCTGCTCCAGGGGCTGCAGGGGGGAAGGAGCGTGTGTGCAAAGGGCTGGGCATGTGCTTCAGTGAAATGCGATCGGCAGCGATTCTGGCCCTCCTGGGCTCCCCTCGCTCTTGCATCCCATTGACTTTTCCTTGGGAATTTCCTCAGCGCTGTTTCTGCAGCAGGGTTGCGAAAGTTCATGACCCAGTGAAGCATCTCTCCAAGATCTTTGTGTCCCTGGCCGAGTGGCTGCCTGGAGAAGTTGGGTTTTTTCCCTTGAATGCCATTCTGGGCTGCTGGAGAATTCCTGAGCTCTCGTTTTCTCCTTGACTGTTCCCCCCGCCATCCAGATGTCACTTTCCTCCGTGGTGGAAGCAGTGTGGTAACGGGAGTGCCCAGACCATGGGGTGGTCCTTTTGGGGCTTTCCCTGAAGCTGCAGCCCAGGAGTGTGGGTTTTGAGGGCTGTGCGGATCTGCCATCCTCCTCTCAGCCTCTGTCGGGGTCCTTGGGGATGGTGACCTGGGCTGACTGTGGTTTTAAGGTGTGGCACTGGCCTGAAACAATTATTTCATGGGTGCCATAGAAATTAATTACTGAAATTTTGTCAGA
>NW_010140753.1:0-26413 GCF_000699245.1 Pterocles gutturalis
TCCCCTGAAACAGCGGCAGCCAGCACCTGTGTGCTCGAGTGGAAACAGGAATTTTCTGGCCGGAATGAGTTTGTAGTTTTGTTCGGAAAAATACAAGTCTGTTTTGAAAAATACATCTCTGTTCGCAAACAGAGATGAAGAATTGATGAATATTTTGGCGTGCTTGATTAGAAGTTGAAATGAGCGTGTATCTTGTCCAGTCTGTGGTATTAGCAATGAAGACATGTTAACATATCTCGTCTTACAGAACTGGTATCTGGTTCACTGGAACACGTATTTGTCATTAATGCAAGTTGATGGTTGTGCTTTGGTCAATTATAAAGTGTTTTAGCAGATCTATCCCTTCTACGATTCTCTGATTAAAAGTAGCAGCAACATGCCTACGTGTACCACAACAATAGCTTCAGTTTCCTGTGGAGATGTTAAAATGCTTTCTCCAACCCACCACGGTAGGAGATCAACACTGTGTCTTTAAAAACAGTTTCCATTTATAAATGCTTGGACAGTACTACATTCAGATTGTCTTCCAGATTAGTACTGTTGCAACAGAGAGATCATGTTTGTCCCTGGATTGGCAAAAAGATTACAGTGGTGACCTAATGCTGATTGGTGTTGGCAGCACTGGGAGTCCTGATGTAGATGGACCAGCTGCTACCCCATTTTCAACGTTGTGTTGATTAGATTCACTTTGACTTTTATGATGCCATAGCTTTAGTTGGACTCAGTATTTTTTCTATATTAGAACTCCCATGGTTGCTAGTGGATTTAAAAAATGTAAAATATTCGTCCCTCTTGTCATTGTATTGAGATACATTTTAGCACTTGTGTTTTGGGAGATAAAAGATGCATCTGGATTTGGTACTGTTACCTAGAGCGCTGGTTGGTAGTTTCAATTACAAGTGGTATAAATTGCTGAGTTCGTACTGCTGTGTGCAGACAGGTTTGAATTCTGGATGTGAAACAATAGTGTTTCCTCATAAGTCACAGAGGCATAGGGGGGAAATTCAGCACCTGTATTAGCTGAGGATACTTCCTGTAGTGGACTGATTCTTTTCAAGTAATTCAACCATTTCTTACTGAGTTGAAATACATTTGTATCTGTGTTCTCTGTGGTACTGTTGACCCAGCAGGACCCACTTCATAATTCAAAAGGTTCAGTCAGGAAGGGAATAATGTTATATATATGCATTTTTGTCTGGATTGTTGTTTCAAGTATTTCAGGAAGGAGTTAAAAATTTTTGTTTTGGGACAGCTTACAGTATGTTTTGCCTGATTACCTAGTTATTGACTTTGATATGCTCTTTGTGTTAGTCTAGCACAGCAACTTTATTTATTTTTGACTAAGGCTAGTATGAGATGGGTCTTTGAAAGTGAAGCAGTAGCTAAGACTTTCCCAGAACTTTGCTAAAGATTGTTTAAGCGTAACGCTCTTCAACTAGAGGCTTTTGATATTAATCACTGTATGGGCTCTTAGCACACCTGCCACAAATCTTGTGTTTAGCAGCTTGGAGGGGACTGGCTTCCAGCAATCCAGCCATAGCATCAACAGCTGTGCCAGCCTGCAGCTGCTCATGTCTAGTGTTCTCTCGGAGCCAATCTCATAATTTACCACGTTGGAAACAGGGAGGACTTCCTTCTTCCTCTGCTTTCTTCGATTTGTGAGGTTAGACAAGCTCCCCTGTGCTGTCTTTGATGCGTGCTAGACCATGTTTTCTGAACAGATTTAGCTCTTGCCCAGCAGGAAGTTACCCCTTTTTAATCCCAGCTCTTTAGTGTTCTCTGTGTTCAGCAGTGACTTGTTTTACACGGTTGGACCAGAGTAAGCATTTTGTGTGAGAGGAGACCCTGCTGTCTTTTCAGCAACAGGAGTCAGATCTTCTCAAGTGGTGATGAGTGAACTGCAAACCTGGACAGCCAGGTAATAATATGGGGAATGTGACTGGTCTTATGTCACTGTCCTTACTGTGTGCTGAGAAGCTGGAGTCTTCTCTGAAAATCTCCTTTTTTTTTTTTTTTTTTTTTCAAATGGGCCTTGAAATTCCCTGGAGAAGGGAGGGTAAGAACACTAATTTTATAATACATAGGATTTCCAAGCACAGTTCTAGCCCTTTTGCTTTCTAGGCTAAAAATTGTGGAGGATTATGCTCTGCATTTCCATACTGCTGGTGTCAATTTGGCATTTTTGGAGGAATTTTCTTACTAGATTGGGATCATTCTATCATTATATAATCAGGATTTAGATGACCTGGTATTATTTACTGAAAATAATTTTCAGTCTAGGTTCTTCTATAGTTTTAAAGCTATGCTAGATTTATAGTTTTATTTGTTTATACCCCATTTTTTTATAAAACTATTGCTGCTAAGCTTGGTGTGTAATTCTTTATTACCGGAGCTTTAGTTGTTGCCTGAGAAGTCTCTTTATTGTGTCTTCAATTATGAAAAGCTTTATGACAAAATATACATCAAATTGTATTAAAGTAACTGGATTTGGATTTGTTGAGCCTGCTATGGAAAGAGCAGTAAAAGGCAAGTAGAATTATAGGTGAAAGGATTTAGTAAAGTGTATTAAAAGTGTTAATAAAATCAAACTTCATTAAAAACTCTTGGAAATACTTAAGAATTTTTACAGCGAAGTAGCAATTGGCATTACATTGCATAGTATTTTGGCAGCATTATTTATTAGTCAACTGCATTAATTTCAAACCATTATTAATCTTCAAATTTTGTGGTTTGGATGTTTTAATTCAATGGTTCCTAAGCCTGTGTTGGAAGCTGCAGGGGGATGTTATTTCTGCCCTGTACAACAGGGAGAAGAAAGTGTAGTCACGGCTTGTTTGGTTCTGCGATTTTGTGGACCAGTGAAGGCTGGACATGGTGTTTTACACCACTGTAAGTGTTCTGTTATTCTTTGGTTTTTAGTAATGGGTGGTCATCTGTGCTGCTTGCGAAGCCTGTTGAGACCCAGTGCTTGCTGAGTCAGTTCTCCCCTCCTCTGCTGGGTGCTAATGTAGAAAGAGATCAGGGTGTGATTTGTTTTTAAATAGTTGACTTAGTCATACCCTGCATTGGAGATCCAGCTGTGGATCAGAGTCTTAAAGATGAAAGCTTCCATGATTTCTGTCAGCTCTTGAGGAGATGGCCCTCTAAGGAACTCCCCAGGTCAGCCCTTGAAACAAGATGCTGCCTCTCTCAAACATGGAATTGGTGTAGAAACTGTGAGGAAAAGTGTTCTTATTCCTTGTGAAGAGGAAAAAGGATCTTGTGCTTGTTAGGTCTTTTTTTATAACTAGCGTGCATGTTGATTTAACTGGCTTGATTACTGAAGATTTTATGTCCTCCCTTCAAAAATGAATCTGAGTCTAATTACGACCAGCTGGTTTACCAAATGGCAGATTTCTTTGTAGATCTGTCATCTTGAATAGTTTTCTGTTGTTTCTCTCTGTTTTAACCCGTCTATTATACGTTAAATAAATAGAACACATTTGCAATTTTCATTTTTAGTAAAATAATGTGGAATTATAATGCTTACATTGACAGGTCCGATTGACATTGGCTCAATATTTTCTCCTGCTTTTATTCTAACTCCTCTAACTTGCTCGGAATTCGTATTTTATGTACTGTCAGAATTTTAAAATTGCTTTCTCATTAAATATAATCCGTTAAGACAACAAGAACTTTCTGAAATTGTGGACATGATACTAGGTTTTGTGTTAATGGTCCTTGACCACATCCTTATGTGGGTGATCTAAGAGACTTTATTTTGTCCTTTATTGTATTTGCAATTTATGAGCTTTCTTCTTAGTGATACACTGAGTGTGCGTGTGATGCACGTTATTACTTCAGTGGGGCTGGAACTGGCAGGTCTGTTTCAATGTTGCTTCTCTGGCTTTGGGCATTGGTTGCAGTAAACATTTTATTGTTACAAAATGGAGGTTAACAGACCGGTTTTAGTGCTGGTTTTTTACATATGGTTAGTTTCAAGGTGACATCACATTTATGTAGCGTTTATTGTATCTTCATTCTTGTGGTCTGTGCACATGTAGAACTGATCTAAGAGAACATCTGATGCTGTCAGCATCAGATTAATTTTTCCTAATTAGCATGAGATAAATCTTTACAGTCTAAGAAACTGCAAAAAGCAATCTGTTCACAGGCGTAACAAAAGCTTGGATTTTTAAAATACAGGTACATTTGATTTTCTTTAAAACACTAACAGAGCTTGTGCAGATAGGAGAAGAATAGATTTCTGGATCTTGAACACAATAAATCTTTTGACGTTTTATGTTAATGTTCTCAAAAGCAACTAGGAAAAAGCTTATTTGGATTAATGTACATCAGTTTGTGAGCTGTACTTAATTACTAATGAGGTGCAAAGAGCTTCCCTTCGCAGCAGTTTCTCTACTGTGATGAGGTGTGAGGAGACACTAAATGATTGTGACTGAAGTGTGAATTATTTTATTTTGAGTGTATTGATTTAGATTAAGCCTCTTGAAAAGTATGGGAACAAGTGATTGGAAACTTCTGTAGGGTTGGTTCACTGTCAAACTGGTGTTTGTTAAACGGGGTTCATTCTGTTTCTGCTCATGTTCAGTGTTTCTATTAATAATTCTGCTGAAAGAGTAAAATATTCAGATATAAATATAAAATTATAAAATTTACAGACAGTGCTAAACTGGATGTGTAGGAAGGAGGGTGGAGCACAGAACACAGTCTCAACAAATGTGAGAAACAGCCTGCAGTAGGGTGTAATTCAAGGTCAAATACAACTACATTTATGTAGGAAAAATTTGCAGAGGTGTGTGACAGGTTAAGTTGCAATTTTATAGAAGGGAACTGGCAGCTTAATGGATAAGCAGGCAGCAATTAGCAACACAATCAAACTGAAGAACTGGTTCTACTTCTGCAAAATGTGGATCAGCTGGAGAAAGTTCAGAGGGAAGGAGTGAAGAAAGATGTGAAGTCTAGAAGACCTACGATGAAAGGTTGAAGGACCTGTGTTGTTTTTTTTCCCCCTTTTTTTTTTTTTTTTTTTTTTTTTCCTGGCAAAGAGGACAGTTTCGGGAAGCCTGGATTCCTTTGGGGAAGCAATGTTCCGTTAAGTAGAAAGGTTGCTGCAAACAGATCCATTTTAGGCAGGACAAGAAGAAAAACTTTTTTAAGAAGAATAAAAAATGTGACTGAAAGGGTAGATGGATTGTGTAAAGCATTGTGTAGGAAGTATCTGGAGATCAGTACAGAAAAATATTTTCAGGTTTTAAGAGTGTGGTGAAGGTTACTAACCCTACTCAGCAGAGCTGCTGTGTGACCACACGGCTGTCACGGCCCTATTTTTTTTTCTTTTGTTTTTTCAAGGCTGTCTTTGCAATGGAAAAAGATAAAAACTTTTTATTCAACCAAAGTTAAATTATTCTTTTCAGTTTCTAGACAATAGAGAAGCCTGCTTTTCACAGCACTGGGGACTGTGATGTTTTGTAATAATACCGGGTTTTTTTAGCATGGGAAGTTTTAGTAGTATTTATTGTTATTCCTTCATCATTTTTTACCAACTTCCCTGCTGATTTAACTTGAGACACTTGTACTGAAAGCATCTGATTACACAGGTGAGCATGCAGCATAATTGCGGTGTAACAGCTTCATGTCTGACCTTTTTTCTCCAACTTCCTTGGAAAGAGCTTGGTTTTTTTTTTTATATTTTGGATGGTGGTGCATTTCCATCCTCGCCTACTTAAATGCTTTTGTTCCTCTTTTTTCACTCAAGTCACTGGAGTAGTAATTTGGTAACTTTCAAACAGGTTGTCTCGAAAATTTGCTAGTTTAAACAAATAACTTTATCAGCTCCATATTCTGTTAATTATATGAAACACCACTTTCAGTCATTACCTTGTTTCAATTTAATTATCCCGTAAAATGGAGTGGATTTTATTCGGAGGACATGTAAAATGGTAGTACCTTGAATATTGGAGAAGCTCTCCCAAGAACTTCCCATCATATTTAACTAAACATTTTAGAATTTAGGGAAGAACTAAAACTACGGATTTAAGAATCCACCTGTCCATCCATCCATCCCAAAAGACGTTTTGGGGATGAAACACTGCCGGCAGCCACCAGTAGGTGGGGCAGGCAGCCCGCCCCATAGCGCCGGGGGCCGAGTGAGCGCCTCCATGAAATGGTGAAGCGTGTGTGCGCATCATGGGGTGGGAATGGTATTTTCATCTCAGGGTGGTGTTTTCTGAACGTACAGTGGAACATATGAAAATCACATATACGTAGGAATTATTTGGGCTTGCTACTGGGTAGTTCTTCCAAATGCAACTCCGAAGGAAAGTTATTTGTAGGAAGGGAACGCTTAGTAATTCTGAGCTAAAAATCTTGTTGTGATACTAGGATGAGCAGGTGGTCCCAGACAACATCATACAGGGTTTGTATGAGTACATCAAGTGAGAGATAGTAGGTATTTATGCTGAAGAATAAAAGAAATTGTAGAAGTGATGAAATTTGATTAAAAAAATTATTCCATACAGTACTGCTTCTGTTTTCCTTTCAAAAGTAACTGGGTAGTTTCAGGAGCCCTGTTATGGGCTTCCAGCCAATCTAATAGTGCTGCACAGCCTTTTGTAGCTGTCAGAAGGTTTCGCTGTATTTTAAGGAAACCAAAAATTGCTGATGGTTGATTTAGTGGTGATTTAGAGCCTTATAACAAGTACAGAGGCATATTTCTTACAGATTTTCATAATCAGAGGATTTCAAGCCTGTGTGATTTGGTGTTCTGTGGTGAGGCATAGAGAGGGTCTGTTTCCCACTGTTCTCTTTCATGTATGCAATTCCTCTGTATTTTCATGTGCATGTGGGTTTTCTTTTTTTTTTTAATAAGGCTTTAACTCTTCTGCAGGTAGACTTAATAATACCTCCCACTGGTAAAACCTGTAAATCTGCTGGAGTGCGTGAGAACCTTGCCTCAAGGTCCTGTTTCTATTCCTGTTTTACTTTTCCCAGAGGATAACTGTACAGTTACAGACTCTAGACTCTCACTTTAACTCTGGAATAGCCAGGATCTCTGTCTTGTAGAGACAAGTGATGATTCTGGGCCACAGCTAGTCCTAGGCTACTGCTCTGTCACTGGCCTGTTGTGAGGCCTTGAGGTTTTTCTGGTTGCCTGACAAACTTAAGGGTTTGGTTTTTGATGTGGTGGGTGGTTTTTTTTTTTTTTTCCTTTCTATATTCTGTTTCAGGCTGTATTATGCAGGTTATGCAGCTTCACTGGCTTATTATGTTCCTGTTAGTTTGTAAAACTACCTTGCATGCCTGTGAAAGCAACAGAAGCTCAATTGATCCCGTACTCCTTATTTCTTTTCCTTCTACTTCACCCTGATTGTTAGCAAGGGTATTAAAAGATTATTGTCTCAGTAAAATTTATTCGTAGAGGTAAAATTAAAAAATGAATTGTGGCAATGAGAAAAGTATTTCTGGTGTGGGTCTTTGTACTTCATTTGAGTTACTGTCAAGGATGGAGGTTTTGGTGCAAATTTGCCTTGTGGGAATACGCTGGAGTGTAATACCGGTGGACTCAAAGTGGTTTCCCTCCTGAAGTTGTCCGCCAGTTGTTTAGACAGTTGGACGCTGTTTAGAGCCCATCACTGCAAAATTGATGCTAAGTTCTCCTGCCTTTAGTGTTTTCTATGCGCCTAGGGCTGGCAACCAGTGCAAACTGTTGCAGGTGAAGATGTGATGTGCGCATAAAATCCTGGGATCATAGTGCATCCCACCAAGTACAGCCCAGTCCTCCTTTACTTTGCTGGTAATTTGGGTGTGTTTGTACTTTCAGCAAGTTCTAAATTATTCTTAGATCTTCACAGTAGTGGTAACTGTAGGATCAGAGCATTGTGCAGTAGCTCTTACTTTTTAGAATTATACTCTAGACCAATGGCAAAATAAAATTACCTTTTAACATCTTGTTTTTGTATGTATGGCATTAGGGCATTGAGGATCTCAGACAATTATTCTTCACTACTCTATCTCATGTTGCATGTTGGGTTTAGGGAAGGACATTGTTTAAGGCTATTTGGAAATATATCTTTCAGAGGATTTCCCCCCCACTTCCCTCCCAAAAAAAGTTGAGACGAATGAGGAAGAGGTATCCGAGGTTGAGTGATGATCTCTAAAATGGCTGCAGTAAGTTGTGTTCAGATTTGATATACGAATAACAAATGGGTTTTTTGGGGGGTGAACGCAAAAGCAGATATTTGCAAACATGGTACTATACCACCCTGGTGTAGTTATAAAACAATGTCATAAAGATGATTTAAAAATGAAACATTACTGCTTCTTGAGCCTCTCAAGAGACTGATAATTATAGAATAAACATGGAGATACAATACACAGTGGAGTTTTTGATGAGCACTTAATAGGTTTACATCTATTTTATAGAATTATTTGAACCTTGTTTAATGATGGGCTTCTTACAGATGTTCTGTCTAGATAGGAATCGTGTTTTTTTTCTTTAGCTGTAAATAGGTTTGAAAATAAGAACTTGTCAGAACTTTTTTTCTTTGGTTATTTCCAGTTGGTTTTCTGCAACTGTAATGATGCGCTTTGGGGAGGAAACTTTGGCTGCGCTCTTTACCTACAAGTTACATATTGTAGAGGACTGTAGTTCACACCAAGTCGTAGTCACGTGACTATCTGTTTGAATTACCCATAACACACTTTAAAAATCAAGGGGAGAGAAATATTTTTTGCTATTTAAGTTAGCAAGACAGCTTCTAGAACCATACTTTGGAAGCATTGGAGAAGTAACAGTTTTATCTGAATGCTTCAAGAGCAGGATTTTTGTGTGCTTCATGAGATGTTTTTCCCTTTAACTGGAGCATCATTCCTGTTATGCAAAACATGGGTTTCAGAATAGGATGTCTCTCTTGGCTAATTCTATCTTTAGCTAACCCAGAGTGATGAGTTCCAGTATCCAGCATTTATCAAACAGTCTTAGGATTTCATCCCTTTTTCAAAAATTCTTATCCTGTACAACAAAGACTAAAAGCTTTTTTTCTTCATGCTACCTGTTCTCTCAGCTGCCCTTTCTGATAATTAAGCTTCTCTTTAGCTTTGGTAGATCTCTCTAAAGGTCACCAATAGAGCAAACTAGTGAAGAGGATTACTCTTTGCAGGGGTATTTTTTCTCTTTTCATGAAAGAACCTCTCTCAAGGCTCTTCCTGCCTTAGTCTAAAGAAAAAAAAACAACCACAAACCCATTAGCTTTTTCCTTTTTCCCTCAAGTTGAAAAAATGGTTTATAATAAAAACTTGAACTTGTACTGGAAGAGCAATGATGCCTAGGTGAGCAATAAGGAAGTAAATTGTTTCTGTTAATGAGCGGCCACGCTTAAAAATCACTGGAGGCTCACTGCAAATTCACCAATAGGTAAACAGGCCAATATGAGAAGACTCTGAACATGCAACCATGTGTATGACCTCATCCCCATTAATAGTTTTTAAGAAATAATTTTAAACTTTGTCATGTGTGTCACTGTAATGATGGAATAGATTTAACATTTGGCAACAGTATTTAATCTTATTAATACTGTTGAAAAATCATGAAGTGCAATGCCCAAAATATTAAATATAAAGATTTCTTTTTTGTCTTTGTGTTTCATTAGGTGTAGTCTGGAAAAAAAATAAAGAATAAAAGCAAACAGATTTGCAAATACTTATACTGACTTGTCTAAGCTGGCTGCCAAGAATTTAAATTAAGTGACTTTTACAAATGCTTGTTTTCTGTTGAATATTTGGAAGGGGAGAAAAATCTTATCTAAATTAAGTGAAACCCTGAAGGAGGAAGTATAATGAAAACTGGTTTAATTATTTTCAGTGAGCCAGCAAAGCAGATTGATGCCCTTATCAATAATAATTTATTTTCTTTCCTTATTGTGTCCTTTGTTAGCTACTGAAAGTGCTGTTTATGATGCAGAAAAAAAGGTCTCTTAATGAAGTAATATTTTCAGCTCTTTCTCAAAATGTATAGCAAAATCATCCTTGTATCTGCCAGTTTGCATTAGAAACAGCTTGTGCATAAGGTTACAGAGCCATTAGCACTGATGCTTTTTTGGAAGAAGGCAGTCAGTGGACACACAAAGCCTATTTTAGATACAGAGAGCGCTTGATGAAAAGGTTTCAATCTGCAATGAGCAATGCAGTGAAGGATTTGGAGAATGTGGAGACAAGGAACAAGTTCAAATTGTGGTCTATTTTATTCCCAGTTTCAAATACAAAGTACAGTCAAGTTTTTTTTCACTTCTTAGATAAGTCACCTGCCATTGGACTTTAAATACTTTTTGAACTGAATTTCTCTCAATTCCTTTTTTTTTAAGTCCCTTTGTACTTTATGTAAAAATATAATTTGTCATAAAGATAGAGCAGGAATGAAAGAAAGAATGACATGAAGTGTTGTGGGGTTTTTTTGTTTCTTTTTTTTCTTGTGTGTGGTGGTTGGGCATTTGCACGGTGCATAAGCCACCAGCGTCTTGCGTTCTCCTGCTGGCAGTGTGTCCAGTTGCTGTACAAAGTAGAATAAGTCTGAGAAAACATGCTAGATCACCCATTTCAGAGTATGTAGAGTCACTGTATTCTCATGGGATGTGGGAGATTGAAATGCATTTGTGCAGGGACGGGAATTTAATTTATTTTCACTTTCTGGATAATATGCTGTAGTTCTGCTGTAGCTGAATAAACATGGATTGTATTTATTTGCACTCTCTCTCTCTTTGAGATGCTTTGGTTTGGTACTCCCCTCTCTTACACCCCGGTCCTTGTCTATTCTCAGGCTGTTTCAAGACAAACAGAACTATTTTTGCTGGAGAAAGTTTTATGTTTCTGTCAACAGTGTACAGTGGTGCTGTGCTGTAGTTGTTAGAGGTTTTTGATAAACAGATGTATTTCTGTTGCCTGCAGCAGGAGACTGGTTTGAGACCAAATGCATGCCACACAGTGGTGGTGTAAAAAAAAGTTCTGACTTACCTGAATCAGGACAGTGTGATGTTTCTACACCTTTTTTTATCTGTGTTATGTTAATATTTTGATATATAGACAAAAATCTACAAAAATATTCATCATTAAGTCTCAAACTATAGTATAGCAGTTGGAGGACATACTGCTCTGGGAGCTATACTGCTACCTGTGCTATCTTTCAGCTATATTAGTAAAAGAGTTTGATTATGGGAGGTCTGGTGTGTTGCTGCCTTTTGTTGTGGAGGAGCATCATAGAGACACATTAGCCATCATACGTATTTTGAATTACAGTGCATGTGGATTCAACACAAGCCTATCTCTCTTGGAGATGAACCCACCACAAATCAGATGGTTGGCAGTAATTTGCTGCATTGTAGGACAGCACGTTGCATGGTGCCAGAGGGGACTCCAGCTGATTAGTTCCTCCTTTTTGCTGAGTTTGTGCTAGGAATGGGGCTAGTGGCTTGCACAAGGAAAGTTGATAATGGAGGGTGTGAGTGGCTGCTTTTCTGTACCGCTTGTGTATACTGTCAGGGAAGTCTTGCCTTGAATGTGAGGTGAGGATTGCAATCTCTAAGTTTGGAAGTGTATCCTTGATGAATCTTTTTTGTTCATTTCCCCTTTCCTTGAATCACTGTGTTGACTGTGTAGTTTGCAGACATATATGAAAATGGAGAGGAGAACACTGGGCTTCCTTACACCTGCCCATAGATTTCTCACGTCATGGAAAAGACAAGGAGGAAGGGTTTGGGTGTCTATTTATCAAGTGGGTAGTTAGTACTCTATATGTCTTTTCTGTTTTTCTACCATCTAAAGAAAGAAATTAATTTTAGTATTGGTCTTAGAAATGCTGTTTAAAACCCTGGGAGTTGAGGATAGTATATTTTTGATGTAGCATTGCTGTAATATGTGGTTATTTTGTCTAGTGTGACTCTTACCTTTTTTTTTAATCAGTGTCATTCAAGAGATATCAAGGAACAAGCAAGCAGGATATATATATATATGTTTTTTTTTTATTCAGCTTTATAGTTATGCATTTTGTTTGCGTGTTAGGCAATCTGCTTTTTATCCTTAGGACTTTTTTTTAATCAGTGTCATTCAAGAGAGATATATATATATCCTGCTTGCTTGTTCCTTGATATGTTTTTTTTTTATTCAGCTTTATAGTTATGCATTTTGTTTGCGTGTTAGGCAATCTGCTTTTTATCCTTAGGATCTCTTATATAATTTATTGTTCATGGATTTACTATGTGGCTGTGTATTGGTCCTAAAAATTATCTCTTTTTGACCCCCCTTTCTGAAAATATTGTCAAATGAGGCTATTTGTAACTGAAGTCTTATGGCTTTATTGTGCCACACCATAATTGTAATAATGCATCTTAATTTCAAAAAGGCATGATAGGTGGATCTGCAAGTTTGTTGATAGAAGGGCAGTAGAGATGTGAGGTTTTTCGATAGCATATGAAATTGTAGTTAGGAAATGGCAATACATTAGTAACGAAATATGAAATACTTAGGGATTATGCTACTGGCAGTGATGCAGATGCAGTGAAAGAAGGGAGGAAAGCAGAATGCTGTCCTTTTGAATTTCTTATATAATACCTTCTTAGGGTTTCAAATTAGTAGTATGTCTCCTTTTGTAGCTTTAGTTTTCATTATGTGAATATTTTTGTGTTTGCAATATGCTCTTATTATATGGTGGTTGATCTGAAAAAGTGACAGATGTTGGGTGTTTTAATTTAAATTCAAGACAGAATTTCCCACTGTGAAGCAAACGTCAATACTTGTATACCGAACCTCTAAAATCAGGCATGACGTGTCTCGGTGACTGTCTTAAAGCAGTAACTGAAAAAGGGGACTAAAGACAGTCGCAAATGTTCTAAAGTTCATCCTGAAAGTTCTACCAATCAACATAAATATTTGTAGCAAAGTATCATTTTAAAAAATTTATTTAAAAAAATATGTGAATTTGACAAAGAACACCTGTGTGTCCGTGTGTGTTGTGTGGAACAGGAATAGTAATCAAGAATCTGCAAGTCTTTAATGGAAAGAGAAAACAATTGGTTTTCGAAAAACAAGTTTAACATTGCTGGAAATTAAAGCCAAGGATATGGCCTACCAGCACACTTAGCCAATCTGGCGGCTAACTGCTGCCAGATATGAAGGAAGGACCAGCTTCCAGATCCCGTGTTTCATGGCTTGCTTCCAGCCTATCTAATCATTATTTGTGCTTGTCTGATTCTGCTGTGAACTGATACAAGGAATTTAAGCTGACAGAAGGTTAACAGTAGGAAAGAGAAGAAAACCATTGATTATTTTTCTGCCAGTTTAGGTGTACAATTTCAAAGAATACTGTTCTGTTTGGTGTCTTTCATAATTTTTCCTTTAATGCTGTGCCAATTGAAAATATAAGTGTGAATGAATATCACTAGTTATTTTCATGTTTTGAAACCCATAGAAAAATGTCTTACTCCTTACATGCTTGCTTTTTTACAAAATTCATGCATTTAAAAAAACCCTGAACTTTTAACTAGGTACTAAATATTATCAAAGATTTTTGAATTTAAAGGTAGGAAAGAGTTGTCTTGTTATTTAAATGTAACATAAGTTTTGAGAACTCTTTAGCACAGCTAAAATATTTCAAAAGGTTATTTTTTTCTTTTTTTTTCTTTCATTGTGGTAAAAAATTGATCTATTTAGAAAATCTGTCACACATTTTTCCTTATATGAGAAACCCTGAAGCTTCTTCAACATGTTGGTTTTGATCTTGGTAGAGAGATTGCTGGATTTGTGTTGGGTTTGTTCTAAAAATGTGTGCATGTAGACGGTGTTAAATAAACATTAGACTTGTCTTTATAACTGAGGTGTTCTCTAAACTTCACTCTTTTGAGCAGCCTTTAAGTTGATGAAATAACCTTTGTGGGTTAGAATCAAGACTCAAATTTTTATCTTTTCTGCAGATGGATACTACTTTGAGTGAACTTTTTACATAATTTGTCATACTTGTACTTCTTCAGTGATATGGTTGCAGAAGTACAAAGCTTTTCAATACATATCGGTTTATAACGGATATGTTTATTGAGAGTGGCTGTCTTGCTTATTGACTCATGAAGACCATCAAAATAGCAATATCCTTTAAAAAAATCTGTTGTTGAACTGTTGAGGTGAATATATACCCTCAATAAACTTTGTTTCCTTGATGTTAAGGAAATCCTCATGTGTGTTCTTTACAAGTTATTGTTAAAGCTGTTAATACGACTGCTTTTGCAATTTTAGAAGTCCTAGAATAAAACAGCAAAATGAAACACTAAGAATTAGGTATAGTATTGAAGGTTTTCAAGCCCTGAGTAGACAAAACCCTAACCTGCTTGGTTTGATTTCAGTAGTGAACTTCTTTTGAGTAGGTGATTGGACAAGATGACCTCTTGCAATCTCTTTCAGCTTGGATTAGTCTATAATACTGTGACATTAACACACAAGAATGGAATCCATTTCTGAACACAGTCAATCTCTAGTGCAGCTCAGGATACTTCTATTTAGATTTGGTAAGAGCAAATAACTTTCTGTAGAAATTTTCCTTAATCTATCCAGAATACTAAGTATCATTTGGTTTTAGAATAGGACATACAACGTTCACATATGTGGATCCATATGTATGCAATGAATAAACCCTCTGACTTTGGCAAATACAGCCAGTACATAGGAACAATCAGTAATCTAACTGAAAATGCTATAACCTTTGTGGCAATATACTTACTTTGTAAGGTTTCTTTGAAACTTGTTATTTCTGTCAAGACAGAGGCTCCTATTTATGTTTGCACTCATTTTTTACTGCATATTTGTCAGGAAATCATTAAGCTTTCCTAAGTTACTGTAAATTCAAAAGTAATAGACCTGCCAGGTTTTCTGCAGGTCCACGTGACAATTTTGTATAAGTTGCTTGATGAGTTTGCATAGTTGACAGTAACTTTCATATAATCATTTCCATTTAATTAAAGAAAAAATACAGTTGATTTTCTGTTGTTGGAAATGTATTGGCTTGTCAAGTTTAGAAAATCAGAAGTCTCTTTATCTATACACAGCAGCTGGACAAGCTGCCTGTGGGCTTTTTGCTCACAGCATGGCTCAGCCCTGGGGAAGGGAGGCAGAGGACTACTACTACAGTTAACACAGCTTATTGATTCTCTACCGAGTTTCCCAATTAGTGCGGAGTGAGAGATGAATTTATAAATATACCGTTCTCACAACATACCTCATCAAATATCCTTCAATTTGGAGTTTTAATCTAAATCAGTAGAGCTAAATTTTAACTGTTGGCTTTGTGGTTTGGAAAATCCTGTATCTAATGAGCAAAGTCTTGAAATAGCTTCTGAAATAAATACTTACTTTGACAGGCTTTACCAAGTTCCCAAGTCTACTTCTAATGTTTCGAGACTTTCTTCCTGGGAACATACATTGCATGGTTATTACATTTATTTTATCTATGGGTCAACAGTTTTCAAACCAGGTCTCCAGAAGCTGCAGTACAGAACTTCAGTGGTGTGAGTAGAGGTTGGTTCATTTTGCCCTTGTAAGCCACCCATTTGAAGGACCATGCAGCTAATCATGTGCTAGCAGGTTACAGAGGTATTTCCGAAATAGCAGTGGAAAGTGAACGTCAGAATTTGTGGATTCTTTTCTGGTTCTCTGAAAGGGAAAACAGTCTGCCATTTAAATCAGTAGTTACAAGCAAAATAACCAAGCTGTTTGAATGTGGTTTTTGTGGGGTGTTTGTTTGATTGTTTGTTTTTCTGTCTCAGTGAGTCTAAGGGAGAGATTTATCTCCTAATAGAAGCTGTTGTTCCAATTCAGTGAGGTGTAAGATTCATACAAAATGTGACTGTAGCTTGTGGAAATTATAATGACCTGTGGGAAGGATGAAGTACGACTTGTAGCCTCCTGGTACTTGATCATATTATAACTTTACTGAGTGCAAAGAATATTTTTAGATGTGTTTTTTTTCAGTTAAACAGTAATGAGAAAAACAGTCTTTTCATTTGAAGTTTTCAATCAGTTCCAATTATTTGCATCTCATAGATAGAATAAGCAGGAACTTTGAGCAAAATAATTTGGTGGACAAGCCTATTATACTTACTTTTTCATTATTGTGGTCAGATTTGTGAATATGATGTCTGTTGAAAACAATTCAGTATAGATAAGCTAACAGCTCACAGATTTTTGACAGGTATTGCTGAGAATTACAAAATATTCTGTCTCTGAAAGAAGCGTAGATAAGCTAACAGCTCACAGATTTTTGGCAGGTATTGCTGAGTATTACAAAATATTCTGTCTCTGAAAGAAGCTATGGTATTTTATGGTATCACTGCATAAAGAAAATCTTATTTTTTCAGGGAAACTTACAAATTTATTTCATTTACTTTTCTAGAACATGAATTAAGAGTACCAAATAAGAATAGTTTGGGGATTATATTCCACTCTGACTTCATGCTGGCCTTTTCATATTGTTCTAATTTGTTCTTTTATTCTGTACAGAAATTTATCATTAATATTCCTAGGTATGCTTCATGACCTTTTCCCAGATAGTGGAGTTATGTATATAATATACGGACAGACATGTTTACCTTGTTAATTTACTATTGATATTTAATTTTTTTAATTTTATTTTTAAAACTAAATACCTGTTTGTCTCTATCATTTGTGAATTGCATTTCAACTTCAGTCACTGAATTTCAGCCATCTGTCTGGGTAACTTCATAAAGAAAACGTTCTGTATTATTTTTTGTAGGTAAGGACGTCTTGATTCTGAACACCTACAAACTTGCATCAGTATCAATAAAATTGCACTAATACTTGGTCTATTTTAAAGTAATAGCATTAATCTAAGAAATGTGTTTAAAAATGCAATTCTGCTTTCGTTTGCCCTAATTCTGAATGTATATTCTGTTTTTCTTTAATATACTATAGAGTTCATATTTTAGACAGCCCATTAAATTTGCACCACAATAAATCAGATAATGTATTCGTTTGCCAACTTTAGATTTAATGTTAATAAATCTCTAATTTACTACAAGACAGAGAAGAAGGACATATATCTAGGGGCTGTAATTAGGTAAATGTGAAAAATCAGAACAACTTTTTTTGAAGATTATTATACTATATGTAACTATTATAAGGTATAATCCTATCAATCATTGTGATAAAGAAAATTAAGCTGTCAGTGGATTCTCTTGTACCTTTCTGGATTTAAGGTAAAAAAATGTGCATTTAATGAGCACTGTTACAAAAAACTAAAATGTTTTTGGGATTTTGTTGCATTTGTATTGTGCTAAGATAACTCCTGGAGTAATCTCATTGCTCCTGTGTGGTTACACCAGCAATAACTTTGGAGCAGGTACGTCTTTCCAAGAGCAATTTAAATAATTAAAGCGTAACTGTAAGTCTTTCACATTTCCACTTATGTCTGCCTAGAGGAACCACTCGGTAGTTAATATCAGCCAAGCTACCTTACTTATTGTCACTCATACAAGCCAGACTTTTGTTCTGAAAAAAAATTTAAAGTGTAGAGGTCATGAACGACTTTGTTGGTTAACTATGTAATTCTTTTTGACCCTATGACTTATAAGTTCCATCTGTGAGAATTTGGCTGTTAGAGATGCTGCTCAAATTAGAATGAGGAGGGGAGGAGAAATTGTCTCTGCACACACACTTTACTACTTTGAAAACAAATGAGGAAAAGGTATGTGCCCGTTCATGTTGCAGCTGATAGTGTAGGTCAGTTTCAACCCATGGGATGTTTTCATTTTGTCTTGCTAGCCTTTTCCCCTGATGAGAAGAGAAATTGGGATTGAGACAGATAACCCTGAATGTCACTGCACTTGACCACACCCTTACAGCCCTTTCCAAGAAAGGAAGAGGGAATCAAGACAGAAGTTTACTCAAGGAGTTGGTGTGTGCTGTTACTAGTTGGGAGAGCAGTGAATGTAGGGAGTAGAGTCCATGAACATGCAAGTGTCCATGCATGGCAGTGCCTAACTATTTATTGTGGACTCTGTGTGGATATGTAAGATATTTGGAGTATTGTAGGTAAGTGTCCCTAATAAAGAATGGAAAAGATTAAGGAAATGTATATGTTTTTGAGATGTGTAACATTCAAAACAGTAATACGGAAGTTACAGTGACAAAAGGGAAAAGTAGCACTTGAGCAATATAGTTGTAAAGAGTTTCTAAAGATAAAATGAAAAGGTTATTGTATAAATTTGGGAAGAAGGTGAAGGAGAGAAATAGCTATGCTCTTTCTAAGAAATTAACAAAAAACCTCAAAGTATGTTTTCATACATTCTGTAAAGTGACATTCTTGGGAAGAGAATTGGGAGAAATACTACAAAACAAAAAAGAATGGAAATCTAGTAATGCATGATACCTACATAATGGGCAAGGGCAGTTGGCCAAGAGAAAGTCAGGCTGGACGTATGTTGTTTCTGTGTTCCTCCCCGTCACTGTAGAATATTCTAAGTACTGACAAAGATTAAATGTTTTAAATTTTTCTTGCAGAGTTAATACAATGAAACAAGGAGAGGGCTATAAGCCTTAACTCCTGTGGCTTCCTAAGGGTAATAAATACAGTTTTAGAAAGTCTTAATGGAAGCTCTGACTTTTAATGCACTTTTAGTTTTTTTTAAAGGGCCGTGAGTTCAGCAGTTCTTGTTGAGTGTTTGCACATGTGTGCTTAACATGCTAGGATGGACTGCACTTACAGTGAAGAGTGGTTGAGTAATTGAAGCAGGATGTAAGAGGTCACTGTTGCACTTTCTCCATTGCGTACTTCAGCCTTGGTTTGATTCAAACCACTCTGGGATCCAGGGAAGTGCAGAAGGATGGCTCCGGGGGAAATTGCCTGTTCAGAACAATGTTTACTTCATTTTGACACCTTCATTCCTGAACTGTGTGCATCAACATGTTCTTGTCTGTAAGAAAAGTCAAACAGAAAGCCTGCTTTCCTGTTCTTTTTTTTGCAGTACCGTACTGTCCCCAGCCCTGTATATTCAAAATCAGTGTATAAAGAAGGGTGTGCTAAAATATCCTTTTGCTGTGGTAGAGACTGTAGATTGGGGTCATGTGTGCTATGCATTTTGCTTTCCTTCATAAGAGAAGTGGCTCTGGTAAAGGATGAAAACACATTCCTTGGCAGAAGACTCCAAATCATGCAAGCTCCTTTGCAGGAGAGGTTGGCTCTTCCACTGTTGTTTGAATGACTTTGATGAACTTAGTGTTTAGGCAAAACACCTTATATATTTTTTTTTTCTTCTAATATGCAAAACAGTCTGAAGGTTTTCTGGTTTTGTTCAACTGGGCTTTTGCATGCTTTCCCTGCTTTCAAAATTTCAGTGAAATGTGCAAATGGTAATGCATATAATACTGTCTGAAACAGAGGCACAGCAGATAACTATTATACCTCCTGTGGTATAATGGTGCATTATAGCACTGAGCAATAATGTGTAGATGTAGTTCAATACTGTTTAAAGGCATAAGTTTTTCTCCTTACCTGACTAATACTATTTTAAAGGTCATATTTGAGTTGGTTTCTAGAATTTTTTTCGGCTTGTATCATTTGTTATTTGAGGATGGGGCAGGAGGGAAGTTATTTTATTTCATTACACATAGGACAGATGTTTGCTCTGTGCTGAATAAGATTCATTTTCAGTAAGGTATGGTGACAATGATAGCAGCATATAGTCTAGCTGAATAGGCAGCTAAGAGGAAAGTAATGAAGATTTATGTTTCTGAGGTTGTTACTTTAGATGGTAGTTGTCTCATGTGACATTGTAGAAGCAAATTATTTTCTGAAGCTTCACTGGTCAGTTTTTTATGTATTTGATAATGGTAACAGTAAAGATGCATCTTTAAGTTGTTTTAATGTTGAATATTCAAATGTGTGAGTATTTGCAGTTTTATCTGGGAGCACAGCAGTGTATAATATAATTTTTTACATGAAATATTTATTGGAAATGTAAGCAAAATTGTATTTGAAGTTTACTCATTTCAAAAAGTAAACCTCAGGACAGTACTTGGGGAACCAGGCTGCACAACTGCTATTAACACTGCTGAGAATTTGTGGTTTAGTTCTTAAAGTTCAGGTTTAACAATTTCACTTCTAAGAAATGAAATTTCCTTTGAGGTATGCTGTATAACGTAGCTAATAACAGAATGTGAAAAAGAATTAATTCCAGTTTAAGAGAAAACATTTGAATCCATATTAGTTTACTGGAAGCTCATTAAAACAAGAAGGTGATACTCCTGTTTGTTTATGTTGACAGCTGAAAGGAGTGAATCCTTTAAACAGGTCTATGGTAAATAATTATGTATAATGTCATAGTTGTCTAAGGTTATTCTGATCTTTTCTTAAAAACAAAGCTGAAGTACAACACAGATCTGTCTGTGTAGCACTATTCTTGCTTTGACTTGTGAATTGTATCAACTGCAAGTTATTTTGGGCTCTGAATTTCACTAGGTTTGCTGGATTATACCAAATCATTCAATTTATAGGAGAAGAACAAAAGAGAAATAAGTTGATTCTTATCTTTTAGAAGTGGATTTGGCCTTTGTTCTGTGGAAATTACGGCTCTGGATCAATCGCCAGTAATAGAGTTGTGACTTCATCCCCTTTCTCACACAACCAACCACTTGTCCACAACAACCATTGTAGCGTACTTATCTGATGAATAGAAATAAAAAAGGATTTACCTAAAAATTGCAAAGAACCAGTGAGAATGCACAGAATACTTTCCTTCTTGTCAGCTGTTTGACAATGGGGAGTATATTTATATAATTATGACAGCTTTTAATCTATTTTTGAGGTCTTTGATTTTACTAGTCCTTCATGCTATTCCTAACTGGATTTCCCAAATATATGGGAGAATCGAAACTCTCACAGTTGTGTTTGAAGATGCGTTGACTTTCAGTGGACATTTATGTAAAAGCCATGAAACAAGCTTCACTGCTATGTTTGGTCCTTTTTAATATATTTTCAGTACTAAGGAGTAGTAATCCTCCGCTGTCCACAAACTGCTATTTCTTACTTTTTTGTCTGTGTCAGTCTTTTTATGATTATGTACTTGCATATAAGTATAGTATTTGGTGGGCAACAGGGATTTACTTGGTATTGAGAAAGGTTTTTCTGTTGCGTAATTGGACACTAAAGGAACATGAAAATCTCATGGCTTTAAGCTTTACTGCAGTCTAGATAAACTTGAATTTCACTGCCTTGGTCATGAAGAATATACTTATTGTTGGGACAGCAAAGTTTAATCTTATGGCAGCAGCGCATTGTGGTTTGTGAAAGGAGAGATGGAGTACAGAGAAGAGAGAGTGGAACTGTCAGAAAGCAGATACCATGGAAATCTCTTCTTTCTTGACTCCCTTACTCCACCTCTTTAAACCTCTGCAGAATGTATCTTGTACAGAATTTTTCTGCTTGCTCTCAGTTCTCCTCTTGCCTGTTGAGTGCTCCTTCCTTCAGGAAACACATCTTCTGTTTGTGAACTGATAGGCATTCCAGCTGAACCCCAAGCTCTGGGAGAGGAGAGCTCTATTGAAATAGAGGATTCAAGGGAGGGAAGAGTTTTCCACAGCTGTTGAGTACTTGTGGCAAATGTGTATTTTGCTTGCATCTTGAGCTGACTCTGCAATGAGTTCTCCTTTTGACCCTGGAGTTTTTTAAGTCTTTGGGCTAGTAGATTGACTGCCAGCAGTCTATTTAATTTTTCCATGTATAGTTCCATAAAATGGCTTTCATGAAGGAAATGAATTTGATTAATTATTGCTTATTACTTGGGTTAAGACCTTGTAGTTGGTTATAGTGAAAATTCTTACACAGATCACCCTTTCCATATTTTTTTGTGCAGTATTTGTTATGTTACCTTTTTCCTATTCTGCTCTACAAACATAATTTCTTTCAGTTATCGTCTGTATTACTGCCACACTTGAACAGACATACTGTGATTAAATCTTTAGTTCTGCTCCCTACACATTGCTCTCAGTTTCAAGAAGGAAGCCGATCATTGTGGACTGCCAGAATAGGAGGGAAACCAGTGGAACTTGCATTAGTGTCACTGCTTGACCCCTGTGAGAACTAAAGCTTCACTAGGTGCTTTTAATTATACTGTTGAAGAATTACAGTTCAGGAAGATGGTATAGCACCTGATCTATAATTTTGACAGGGATCAAGGCTGATTTGTCTTTCTGGATTTTAATTCTGTGGTTGGAGTTGTTTGCATGAATGACTGTTTAAATACAGGACATAATGCTATTGGGTTGCAATGGCTTGACTGTCCATTTAAATGTCACAGGTAGAGGAAGATGATGACACTGAATCACGAGAGGAAGAAGAGAAGGAAGAGGTGAAAAGCTATTCGAGAAGAAAGATTTTTTCCAACTGGAGCCGCTATGAGGATACAGAAAAAGAGGGACAGACTGAATGTGAGGAATCACAGAGAGGAACAGACTTCAGTGTTTTGCTCAGCTCAGCAGGTAAGCATTTTCTACTCTATAGATAGGTTTTTTTAGTTTTGCGTTTTGAAATGTTACTACTTTTCTGTCTGTTGTCCTTGATGATGAAACAGGACCCTAGAATACCATTCCTATCTGCCTCAGTAAGTCTGCCATTGATGTATTTAGGAGTGTTCAAAGTCTTCATGGGAGCAACCTTATGGCATGCAGGCTGCATCGAGCCCTGGCAGATGGGGAGTAAAAGAGGGCTGCTGCATTTATCACCTCCTTGTGAAACTATGTATGGGTCTGAGTGTGTGCAGCATCAATTTTGACTTCTGTTAGTATATTGCTGTTTAGTATTCTGAAGTTGCACAATGGATCCAATTCAATTACAACAAGCAGCTAGGGGAGTACTGGAGAGGGAATGGAGTTAAAGTGCCATTTTCATGAATGCAAAAGCTTAGAAAGGTCTTGCAATGTACCATTAATACACAACAGGGTAATTAATGCAGCCAGTTAAGAATCCTTTGGCAAAAACTCAGATTAAAAACCTGTTCTCCTATGAAACATTTCGATTCCATAATATTGAGAGCAGGGTCTTAAAGATAATGCCATCGTTCAAGATACAAGTTCGATCTATTCCCAGAAAATATTCTGTTAATTTAATGAGATAGGGTAGGAAAATAGTTTGGGATAATGTAGTAGTAAAGACAGAATTAATGCTAGTAGACAAACTTAAATGGAGGAATTCCTGATGTCCAAGGAATTAAAATTCCTAATATTTATTTAAAATTTTGTAAACGTGCTTCTACATATAGTTTTCTAGTTAAAATCAACCAAAAAATAGCAAAATGAGAAGACTAATAATTTGTGATGTGGGCATCATGTTGACAATTAGCAGGATTGGAGCTTTCAAATCTAGTATAGGAACACTACTGTTGCTTGAATTAAGAAAGTAACAGTTCTGCGTTGTTATGGTGTGTTTTTATCAGTAGTAGAGGAAAGTGGGATATTTTTTCTGAGAAAGGGGGGAAGGGGTTTGCAGATATTTGCAGAGGATGATAAGTCTTTAGGGTATTTTATTTTACTTTTTTCAATAGCTTCTTGAAGACACACACTCTAATTTTTTTAAGGTCTTTTTGCCGATACTTCCAGCTTGTTCCTGCCTCGAGCCAATCTCCAGTACAGTGCTGATTCTGTCTTTTCAATCAAATATCCAGGCCTGACTAGTCCCAAGACTGTCTCTGACTGCACCCTGTCTCTCTGCTGTCAGCCTTTGCCTGTGTATTAATTCTTCTCTCTCTCCCTTCCTTCTGTTGATTTTTTCCTTGTCTATGTTTCTGATTCCTGGTGGTGGGTCTTTTCCCAATCTTTTATTGTGAGACAGTTCCCTTCCACGTATTTTCACTAAAATCCATCTCTGTCAGATACATTCTGTCCCTTGCTCTATCCAGTGCCGGTGATCCCCAGTTCTGAGTTGTTCTGCCTGGGATTGCTCATGTGGCTTAAAATTTTCTCTTACACTACCACATCTTCTTTTTAGGTTCTTCTTGGTTCCTCTTAGACTCTTGTCTAGTTGATCCCAGTTTATTCTCTCGGTCTTCCAGTTTTAGTCTCCACTACAAGCTGTTTTCTCCATCTTCCCTCCACATGGTCTGTTGGTATACCCTAAATTCCACTCAGTTACCTGACAATATGAAGTGACAGGCCACTGTTTTCAGCTGTGGTGGGGGTATCGGCATAGGCGAGGTTGCAGAAATATGCACGATGACACTTTTTATTCAGTGTTGTACCTAATGCCTGTGAAAGTGATTTTCTTATAGTGAAAATCTGGCTCTGCACTCATAACTGAGGTTAGAGGAAACTGGATTCAGTTGCCTTGCACATTGAGATGGGCGTACAGGAGGTTGCTGAGGATGGACTGTTTGGTTGTTAAGCTTCAGCAAATTGTGCCAAAAAAATCATAGAAACTCTGGTTTGTAGAAGCTTTTAGCTTGGCTAAATCAGGTCAGATATTTCACAAAATGAGCGGAGTGTACCCCTCTCAGACAAAAACATTGTCCAGCCTGACTGGAGGTTACTGATTCAGGGCAGGAAAGTGGCTACAGTTTTTCAAAGGAAGAGCTTACAAGGGCTTTTTCCCCAGGTCCTTTCATGGTAGAAGAATGTTTCAGCCATTCTCTGACTTTTTTTAAAAAGGTGGTGGTGAGGAAGAAATACCTGAAGCAGACAACTGATGTGGAAAATTTCACACTGAATAGTTCAAAAAAGCATCTGAAAATAGTTTTAAGCAAGAACTGCCCAGGTGGTTTTGATAACAGCTGATGTTACTAGGCTGACAGAGCTTCTTTGTTAGGGCTTATTGTATTTTTGTGTAAAGTAGGGTAGTAACTTGAGTTTTTAAGTCTGTTTCTTTCCTTTTTTATTTTTAGCTTTTTATAATTTTTTTCAAATTAACCTTGAATATAGCAAAGCAAACTTTTCTGTGTTGCTTTTGATATCTAGCTGATGTAAACTACAAGTCCATTGTGAAGCCTTCAGGGGCTATGTCTTGAATCAATTTAGTAAAAACGCTGTTGAAGCGTAAAGAACAAGGGAAGTGGAAGTGATAGGATAGCCTTTCTTTGCTAGAAGAGTCTTGCCACATTTGAAGAGCTGTCCTAATTTTTTGACAGATAGGGGTTAAGTATCCCAAAATAGATTTAAATCTTTCATTAGCTTTTTGGCTGTTTTTTGGATGCTTTAGGTTTAAAAATATGCTTTTAAAATCTCATTACAGAGCTGATCAAAATGTATGCAAAGACCTGATCACTTTTCTTTAAGTGTGGTAGGCATTACCAGTACAGCAGCCAAAAGCTACCAACATAGATGCTTCAATAACAGTGTGCTGAGTTGCAGGATGTGATCATTATAAAGATTAAAAAAAAAATTAATTTTGGACATGAATTTTTTCCCATTTGTAGTTTTGGCCATGGCTGAATAATTTTGATGGCCTTAAAGGGTAAGAAAGGGAAAGGCTGTGTAGTTCAAACAAAACTGGCTGAATGCTTTTGATACTGTAAGAATGCATATACTTTTTCTAGGTACCTAACACTTAAATGCAATAGGAAATGTGGAATAAAAATCAAAAGAGCAGTCACTGGAGTATAATAGCAATGAACAGTAAGTATAGGAATTGTGAAGCAGCAGTTACTTTCCATTCCCTAAAGCCCTGTTTTGGTTTTTTAACCTCTTGCTTTTGGACGTGTCTGTTTAATTTTGATGTGTCTATTGCAGCATATTGCTGCATTTTTGACATTTTTGTGGTCGATACATACATGAGAATTATCAATATATAGAAGAATATTGGCTGTCTTAGAAAAGCTGAACAGATAAACTTATGGAGGAAGGCTTGTGTTAAAATACGTTTTTCCTTCAGCTTTTCTATCTTAAGTATATACTGACAGATGTGGAAAAAAAATGTACAGGGAAGAGTAAATGAGTTTTCTTATTTTCAATGCTAGTTCTCCTCAAACAAGAATGGCAATGGCAGGGCATGGTTCAGATGCTGAAGAAGAATCCTTTGAGTTTTACAAATCTAGAGCATGGCTGAAAATCAGTTTTCTTTACAGAACTGCCTAAATCATTGTTGATTTGGATAACTGTATATATCAGGAGTCCCACTTTCCAGTGGTATTTGATTGCCAGCTTCTACTTTTTGTTTTGTATGTCTGTTGTGTGAAATTATTTAGTCCGTATTATTTATTATGAAATTATTTAAGTCCATATGTCTCCATAGAACTCTGTTTCTGCATCTCAGTTTCTTGTACCATTGAGATATCTAGACTAACGAAGAAGTGTTATCAGCTCAGAAAGCATTATTGCTCTGTGCATAAAATAGTGAAAGAATTTTAAATTCTTTTTTTGCATGTCTTTATGACTGTGTGTG
>NW_010140754.1:0-17362 GCF_000699245.1 Pterocles gutturalis
TAACAGAGTTAACTTTAAGTTAATTTTAAAAAATTTTAAAATTTTAGAATTGCAAATATAGCAATTGTGCACTACAATGACCTGCCTGTATTCTGGTGCTCTCTATTGGGTGTTGTATTTATCATAATGAATTATCTCTGAAATTGTGACAAACAAATTGATGCTAATCTAGGTATAAATTTACTTTGTGTCATTACATTTGAATTTATGCACAGGAGAGATGACTATTATCATATCTTAAAAAAAATCTTAAAAGGATGTGGCCATTTCTGCAATCAGGTCTGTTCTTGCCTGAAAAGTTTCCTGAAGCTTTCTATAGATCACGAGTTCTGTCCATCTGAATATGGTTCTAAGTCTGACATTCATCATGGAAACAGTCTGGCTGCAAATGGGGTCTCTGAAGTCATATTTTTAATGAAATCGCCCTTCTTCCTCTGGCTTTTCCTGTCATAGTTTGTTACACTTAGTTTTCATTCAGTCTTAAACAGCTGTGCAAAATCTAGGGCAGGACTCTGTTTCTGTGAAACAGACACAAGGCCTAGAATCTTTCTAGAGATGGGATTTCAATCTGATAAAAACTTAAAGAGAGTCAGTCACATGAAGTTCTTCTTTTGTTATACAGGACACTTCTACATCCTTCTGTATAGTTCCTGTAATTCTTTACTGCACATAAAAACAACTGTGACATAAAAAAAGCTCTGCAACATTTTAATGCTTGTAGATGTTTTTTTCTAAGCAATGGAGAGTGCCAATTTCTTTCATTCTGGCCAGCAACCCTGGTTCACTCCCCCTCACCTAGTTTTGGGGACTGATTTAGATGTAATGTGTCCTTTTTTTTTGTTCCTCCACTCCAGGAAAAAGAAGTTGCCTTTTCCGCAGTCAGGTCCTCATCCTTATATGCAGTCAAGGTCAAACAAGAGCTCTCTCAACAGGGATCCAGGAGCGGAAGAGCATACCTCATGCTTTGATTTAGATGAGACAAGACTTCAGCTTTGGTAAAGTTCTTCAGCACATGCTGAACTCAAAACTCTACAAGCAAGCAAGATTATTGAACACTGATCTCTTCCTAAAAAATATATATTTTCTTCAGCTTGACTAAATGATGATATTTAAATAATTATGATGTCTCAGAAGCTTGGTTTACCTGGCATGTACAATGTCATTAACATTTGCTAAACAGTTATTAAAAAAGGCCTGAAAAGGATTTTTGATGTTTTACAAAATTTTTGATTTTGAGAAAATAAAAATTTAAAAAAAAATTTTTTTAGCTGGTAAAGAAAAATCTGACAAAGGTGTGGTGAGGAAAAAGAGCAAACATACAAAACGGATGTGCTAAATACATATTTTGCAATACTGCAGCCCTAAAACCAACTTGTATTATAGTAGTAAATGTTACGGAGAGACACTGTTTAAATAAAACTTTTATCTTTTAGTGGGTAGAAAAAAATGCATACAAAGACTGATGATGTCCCTGTTAAAAAAAAAAGAATATCTGTTTTCTAAATGGTGGGTGAATAAGATGACTGTTGACAATTATTTAGAAAGTAGTAGAAGGACTAGTAGTGATACAAGACAGCATTATTAATAAAAATATAGTCCCAAAGTAAGGGTCCTCTTTTGATAGACATGCAAACAATTGTGCAATTTTAATGGAATTTTATAAGGTGTGGAAGAAGACAAGGTAAAAAAACTCCATGGTATGAAACATTCTGCTTACCTACCAAATGCCAAAGGTACACATCCCATGAGCTATATACATTTGCTATGGCATCCAGCTCCCCTCCTTTTGCTTTCTATTGAGCCTGAAACAGTGTCATGAACCCCATTCTCCCTCTGTGTTTCATGGAGAATATCAGCATACCACACATGGACACTGTCATGCTGGCAGCAAAGGTCTTCATTTTTTTACAAAACAGTATGAAGCCCACTGGCTCAATTTTAAGTTTATGTGAGTTAAAATGAAGTAAGTGTGGGCTTATGGAAAATCACCCCATTGTTGTGTAACAAACATGGGGTGATGTTGACATAATTTTCACTTTATTCCCATGAAGACAACTCCCACACTGAACAAATGGCATGGATTTGTTTATTGTACTCTGGAGATTTCAAATACTAAGATGGGTAAAAATAGGCAAAGCAGAAAAAGAACGGAAACAACATTTTCTGTGCCAGGATGTACAGAGCTAAAGAGAAGGTCCCTACTTGGAGACAACTACTTAGAGTACTAGAAAATCAGGGTGCTGCTAGTGACCAGACAGCCAGTTGAACCTATTGTGCCTCCATTCATCTTCACTGAGTTGAGACACCTGGCACCAGATGAGTGCTAAGTCCAGTGTAAAGATGCCTGGCAATTCAGGAAAAATGAGAGAGCAGAAATAGTGGCTGGATTTTCTGTTTTTCAATCATTTGGTAAGTAGGATTTACAACATAATCCCTTACATGTGACCAACTTTCTGTCAAGCAACTGTGCTGCCCATTGAACTACCAAGAACTTTCACTCTCCAAAAAGCATCTGATTGTACTTTTCACCAATGATAAGCAACAAAATATGTCAGTTAGATATCCACTTTACATTACTAAAAGCAAAGAAAGTAATCAGAGTTAGAGCCCTGCGAGTTCTCTAATTAAGAAAGAATCCCAGTAACAATAAAGGTAATCCAACTGTGTCATACTGTTCTTATTGTCATCAGGGTATGATATCATAGAATCATAGAATGGTTAGGGTTTAAAATATTTTCGAGTCCCATGCCCCCTGCCATAGGCAGGGACACCTTCCGCTAGACCAGGTTGCTCAAAGTCTCATCCAGCCTGGCCTTGAACACCTCCAGGGATGGGGCATCCACAGCTTCCCCAGGCAACCTGTTCCAGTGTCTCACCACCCTCACAGTGAAAAATTTCTTCCTAATCTCTACTCTAGTTCTACTCTCTTTCAGCTTATAACCGTTACTCCTTGTCCTCTCACTACACTCCCTGATAAAGAGTGCCTCCCCATCTCTCCTGTAGCCCCCTTCAGGTACTGGTAGGCTGTTATTAGGTCTCCTCAGAGCCTTCTTTTCTCCAGGAGGAACAACCCCAATTCTTTCAGCCTGTCCTCATAGGGGAGGTGGTCCAGCCCTCTGACTAATTTCGTGGCTCTCTTCCGGACTCTCTCCAACAGGTCCAGGTCTTTTTTATGTTGGGGGCCCCACATCTGAACACAGTACTCCAAGTGGGGTCTCACGAGAGGAGAGTAGAGGGAAGAATCACCTCCTTTGACCTGCTGCTAATGCTTCTTTTGATGCAGCCCAGGACACCATTGGCTTTGACACTTGTACATTGAGCCATTGACCACAAATCTTTGAGTGTGGCCGTCTAGCCAATTCCTTACCCAGCGAGTGGTCCTTCTGTCAAATCCATGTCCCTCCAGCTTAGAGACTAGGATGCCATGTGGGACGGTGTCAAAGGCTTTGCACAAGTCCAGGTAGATGATGTCAGTTGCCCTTCCTTTATCCACCAGCACTGTGGCCCTGTCATAGAAGGCCACCAAATTAGTCAAACACAATTTTCCCTTGATGAAGCTGTGTCGGTTGTCACCAATCATCTGCTTGTTTTCCATGTGCCTTAGCATAGATTCCAGGAGGATTTGCTCCATGATCTTGCCAAGCACAGAGGTGAGACTGACTGGCCTGTAGTTTTCTGTGTCTTCCTTATTTATTTTTTTTTTAAATGGGGGTTATATTTCCCTTTTTCCAGTCTGTGGGAACTTCACCAGAGTGCCTACCAGCAACCCTTGAGTGTTGCAAAGTTCACCAGTAGTTATTTCAACACATTCGTTTTAAGAAGGACCTGTCTTTCATCTTGGCAGCATTCAGCTGTAAATGTATTCTCCTTTTTTTAACTAAATCCAGTTGTAATACTTGTCACTTGAGGTGGGAAAGATGGGCATTGATAGCATGAGTCATACACAAATGAATATACTGGCTCCTAAGTTAAAATATGCTCAGACCTCTCTGAGAAGTTCTGAAGAACTTTACAGAGTGTGATGTGATCTTCAAAAGGGATGAAGTCTTTTTACAGTCATATCCTGTGATGTTTTATTAAACACAGATTAGGAGTTCTTTTACCTGCTGTTTTGAAGCTTATTGTATTTTCAGTCATTGAGAGATTAAAAGGAAGGATAGGGTCATCACTCACTGAAGAATTTTCTGACTATTTTCAAATAAAATTGTAATTGACAGTGTACTGACATCTATGACAAATATTTATTTTACAGTTAACTTATAGGAAATGTATCTGAGAGGCTCCAACTGAGGATGGAACAGAATTGGAGACAGACATGAAATGGAATAGGAAAAACCTCCCAGGTGCCTGAATGACCTACCAGGCCTTTTGAAGGAACAAAGAAAAGACATTGAAAAGGATGAAAAAAAGAGTATCTATTATTCTCTTATCTCCCAGAAGAGGTCCTCATTGCCCGAACCAAAACTAGGACAGGACCCTGCAAATGGGACTTCTAACATCAACACTAGACAGAATATGATAACAGTTGTAAAACAGACTT
This sequence comes from Pterocles gutturalis, assembly GCF_000699245.1. Lineage (NCBI taxonomy): Eukaryota > Metazoa > Chordata > Aves > Pterocliformes > Pteroclidae > Pterocles > Pterocles gutturalis. The sequence goes on from NW_010140754.1 coordinate 4,541, forward strand.
CTTTATTTAAAGAAAATGAATAATTTCTTCCTGAAGTGCTGTATTACTCATTGTCTGCTCTATCCATTAATTCCACTGGCATATGAATTTCATTATACAATGAAACAGCTATACCTCATCCTGCAAAATGAAGCTGTTTACCAAGGTGTTAAACGTTGATTAGAGGTGAAATTTTCTCTTTGCAAGGAGTCAATAAGATTGCTTATACCAGATAATTTCTGCTTAGGGTGAACTCTAATTTTATTGATCTAGAACGTCAAAGAAAATTTTTAGTGTCCTTTTGGTTATTACTCAGAATGTAAGGTGGAATAGAAGGAATGATTTTTTTTTCTAGTTAACTTGAACTTAGGTTTTGAATTGTTGATTTGATATCAGCTTTTGCTTTAAGTTTATCTTTTTCATGTTAGAATACTGAGAAATTATATGGCTATGGCTATACTATTCCTTTTTCCTGACCTGTTTTTTTTTAATATTTTCTTTCTTGGAATGGCTTTAGAAAAAGCTTAGTGACAGGAAGGTCAGGTTCCCTGCAGGCAGATGGACCTGTAGCACTGAAGGCTGCAAGGCTCTTTCGCCAGCATAGGGCAGCTTTTTTTGAGGCAAACAGTTTTCTCCAGAACAGAATTTCTAAGTGTCATTCAGCCTTATCAAGTAAATAAATTTGAAGATATTCTTGTTTGAACTGAGAAGTTTGCCATGTGTTTACAATAAAAATGACAGCGTGAGTACTTAGAAAAATTTTCCTCATTGGAATCCTCAAAGTTGTTGTTTGTAACAGAAATTGATAGCTGATGAGAAAGCTTACAAAATATATTAACAGACAGGAGTGGCCAATGTTTTGTTAACAAGGAACAACTTATTAACTAAACAAACGAGCACTCAGAGGCTTCATTATGTGTAAAGGACATCTCCTTTTTCCTCTGCTTTTTTTCATATTTCATGAAAGATAAAGATTAATGTAGGAAACGCTGCACATTAAGAATCCACTTGTGCAAAAGGAGTCTTATGCTACTTTTTGGGAACCTGAATTTCCCTGAATGTCTTTGGCACATATTTCTACTAGTCTTAAACATGATTTCTCTTTGTGAAGGCAGACCATTACATTTGCAGAAGTAATTACTTTGTGATTCTCTTCTTCATATGCTTCTCCCTCAGCTGTGACACAAAACTGAACTTCCAGCATTCTTTCAATGGACTGATATCATGACTGCAATGGTGACAGATGAAGTAATTTGCAGCATCTGCTAGCAGGTGGTCCAGCACAGGTAGGTAGTTAATCCACTTTGCCAAAGTACAGAGCAGAAACGCAAACAGGATGAAACCACTACTGCCACTGGACATGAGTGCTACAGCCTGACCATCCTCAGATGGCATCTGAGTCAATGGACAAGCAGAGATTTTTCCAGGAATGTGAGTACTTTTGGGGAGTATTTTTAATTCCCCAAAAATTACAGCAAACACAAGTGAAGTTTTGTAGAACACCATGTGAGTAACAATTGAGTAGAAAAATATGAGTGTAGGTAAGCATTGACAAAACAAGAATAAAATGTGTTTTGGCAACAACAAACACTTCATAAATAAATACAGTAAGAAATGTACTGCGAGGCCTAGAAGCTCAGACTAATATTTCACAACAGTCAGTTTTGTAATATCAGCTACGTGATACCTTTGAGAATCTGCTCTGATAAAGCTAAGCTTCCAGTTTACTTTTTTCCCAGCTCTTTTGAAAACGTTAAAACTGGATTTCATTATGTGAGTTTGTACTTTGGTCATAGTACTCACTTTTTGAGTAGTCTTGTATAAATACTTTGGAAAATTATTTCACTTTCAAAAGTATTGTTTGCTGTCTCACTTCTGCAAGAGACAAAAATGAGATGTCACTACTTTCAGGGAAAACTATTTCTACAGTCAACTTTTCCATGAAGATTCTTTTTCATGAACGCACAATAAATGAAATAATTAAAATGGAAATGGTAATCTCTTTAACAGAACTTCCCCTTTGCCTCACCCCCCCCCAAAAAGCTCCCCCTTTTATTTTTTTCTACAATGTATTAAGGAATGAAGAGAAAATCTGTTTCAAGGCACTTGGCAGTGCTTCAAATTTCCTGATGGTGGAGGGCATATAAATAAATTGATAAATGTCCATATATAGTGTTATCTAGAGTAATCTACAGGCTGCAGATTTTAGGTGAGGAAACTGAGGGACTGTTCTCCTCTGTGGCCTGGCTAATTTGCAGAAGATGTTACCTTCATTGGAATGTCTTTAGGAGCACATAAGTGCTGGTAAGTTTAATTTGCATGTACATCACAAGTTTGACAAAACAACTAAAACTGCAAGGTCTGGATTTTTCTCTGTGGTGTTCTCATCTTTGTTAAATATATGCTGAGTCATTTTTTTTGAGAAACGGAGGAAGGATTTGAACATGATAATGCATAAGATTCATTCACTGTGGCGAGCAAGTGTTCTTCTACTATGGACAGTTGACCAGACTGGATACAGAAAACCAAACCTTTTCCCAGGAGATGGGTATGACTATTTTTTTTATATTTATTTTTTTTAAAATCCTGGAAAGGAAGGATATTTTCAGGTCTTGCTGTAGTGTAAAGAATGGTAGATTAACACTTCAAATGTTTGTGTATGGTATACAAACAGCTCTACTATAACTGAACTGGAGTATGCTCACTTACAAGCCTTGCACATGTCTGGCAGACAGGTTCCTGGTTTACAGGAAAGAAATTCAGACATGGAATTTCTGTGAGATTCATTTTTTTTTTAAATTTTAGTGTCTATTTTGTACCCCACAGCACATCTACTTGTATTTCTGAGATTAGTGGGTCCTACATTCGTGTATGTTCACAGGAATCAACTTTCACAGAGATAATTGGGGAGCCAGAACTGAGAGTGCAATGAAAGTTGTGGGTTTGAGCAAATGATCTCCTTTCTTTCAAGAATTTTACAGCATTGTAAACCTTTCCTTTACTAAAGCTAATGAAACCTGACATACACATCTTCTCAAAGGTGTGTGTAGACTCCTATTATGTAGTTCATTGAGTAATACTGAATTAATTAATATTTTTAAGAGCCAGGCTGGTGATTTGTTTATATTCTAAAGTGCTACATCTTTTTTTTTTTACTAACAATTTAATCTCATTTCCTTATTTATACAGTGGTAAGTATGTGTTTACAATGAGTAGATGTTTATTATTTATCCTATTTAAGGTAAGTGCAGAGGTCATTCTTCCTTTTTAATATTTCCAAAAGTCTAATTAACTACCTATACCAATACCCTGTTGCAAAGAGAATAATTCCACTTATTAATACCATTTTACATTTCAAAACAGCTGATCTCATTAATTTTGAAAGAGTTTCCTTCTAATATCTTCAGGTATTGTCTTGGTTTTGCATTCAAATATTAAAAAGGTGGAAGTAAGAAGCTCCAGTGTTAAAACCCATTGTGCTTTTTGTTGTTTTGAACTGCATCGTTTTCTGTTCCTTTCATTCCTGTGCTTTACTGAGAAACCAGTTTCCTGAAGACTTCTCAGCATCTGTCAGAGGGCCCTCAATCCAGTCTTGCTTTGTTCATGTTCTTGCATATGTCAGCAGTCCAGGGCTCAGCTGTAGCTCCAGTGGGACACTGGCTTCCTGCTTTTGCCCTATTCTCACTGCAGGCAAGTGTCGTGGTTTTAAAAGAAAACCACCATACAGCCTCTTGTTATAAACCTTGTGGGCTGAGGCAAGGACAGGGAGGGTTCACTCACCACTTATGGTCAAGGGCAAGTAATTGACACAACTTGGGAAAACAAAAAAAAACAATTGAATTTATTAACTATTTACAATCAAAACCAAAGTAAGACAATGAGAAAGAGAACTACATCTTAGAAAGGCACTTCTCCACTGCCACTCCCTTCCTCCAGGCCAAAAAGCTTTGTTCCTGGTTTCAGTACCTTCTCTCCCCTGGTGTCACAGGGGAGCAGGGAATGGGGGCTGTAGTCAGTCCATGCCTGTGCTGCTTCTTTCTCCTCGGGGGAGGGTTCCTCACAGTCTTTCCCTGCTCCAGCACAGGGTCCCTTCTCACGGAAGAGTCCTTCACAAACTGCTCCAATGTGAGTCCTTCCCATATGGGGTCACAGTCCTCCAATAACTGCTTGGCTCCGGCGTGGGTTTCTTCAAAATTCACAGCCATCTTCAGGCGCAACTACTTCTTCCAACATGGAGTCCTCCACAGCTACATCTCCATGAGTTATAAACAAGCTCTTCTTCTCATGGACTGCACAAGGAACAAACTTGCATCACCATGAGTCTTCACCACACTGCAGGGGAACGTCTGTTCTGGGGCACCTCCTTCCTCTCCTTTCTCTTCATTGACCAGAGTGTCTGTGTAGTTGTCTCTCTCAGATCCTGCTTCTCTCTCTGCTGCAGGTTCTTCCCCTGGCTCCTGAGAAAACTGACTCTTGGGTGAGCCATGGCAGAGTCTTGGGTGCGGGCAGGTCAGCTTACAGGAGAAGCAGAGCAGGCAGCTGGATGGTTGCGCCAACCCCATGTTCTGTTCCCCCTCTTCAATATGTTATTCACAGAGGCTCTGACTGGCTCAGCCCTGGCCAGGGGAGGTTCCAGCCTGAAGCTGGGGAGCTTCCAGCAGCTTCTCACAGGGGCTAGATCGGTGGTACTCCTTCCCTCATCCCCCAGCTACTAAAACCTTAGACCCGGGTGTGGGGATGAACTCTTAGCAGATAATTACAGGAACCACCATTGTAGCCCCTCTCTTGCTACCAACAGACCTGGAATCAGGGGAAGCCTTTAGGAGTTACTCCCAGGAGCCACCACTGTAGCCCCTCCCTTACTACCAGAGCAGACTTGGAGGTAGGGGAACTCTTAGCAGTTACTTACAGGAGTGATGACTGTTGTCCCTCCCCTGTTACCAAACAAACCCACCATACAAAACCAGTATAGTAAGGATAAATTCTAGCCCCTTTCTGGATGTTTGTCCTGGTTTCAAACAGAGAGAGAGGCAACCCAGACAAAGTAAGAGTACTTCCAGACTGATCCTCATCTGTATACTGGACATGACATGCATGATATGTGATATACCGTTGGCCAATCTGAGTCTCAACTGAAAACCTGAGGTGGAATTGGGGTTGTGCCCCCTCCCGGCTTCTCCTGCACCTGAAGACACAACAGAGAAGCAAAAAGGCCTTAACTGTTGTGGCAGCATCAGTATGTTATCAGCCTTCTTTTCCTCACAAATCCAAATCTAGCCTCTTACTAGCTACAATGAAGAAATTAATTCTGTCCCAGACAAAACCAGGACAACGACCTGATCCAATTTCACCTTCTCCAGTGTTATTAGTTAATAGTTTTGCATTAAAATCACGCTCTGTTTCCTTCCTCTTGGGATGGAACTACCTATTTGTGGGGAAGGCACCAAACTCCTTGGGCAGCATCTCTGCTGAGACAGATTCTCCTTGTCTGCTGCAGAGCAGAGTTGGTGAGCTGGATATAATGTTTGAATACAACATGTGTACAGCATGAAGTGTAAAATTTGCTCACAAATTCTTTTGAAAAGGATTTTTTGGAAGTATTTTTATTGTTGTTGTTAATTGATCCATTTTCATGCCTGGTTAGCTTTCCTGATGGAAAAAAAGAGCTTTTTGAAAATAAGGGGCTTTTCTCCAGAGGCTTCAAAAAGGATCTGAAAGTGGAGCCGTGTAAGCATTGAATTATTTTTTGGTTCAGTTAACAAAAACAATAATCAACTACAAACAAATGGAGCGATTAAAGCAAACTTAGAATTAAATAGTTTATGTTCAATTTATATGCATATGAGTTAGCTGATAAAATATCTAGTGACGTTGGAGTACCCAGGCAAGAAATGTTTCATTAATTCCCCTGAGAGAGGAGATCTGGACCTTCTCTTCTGCCTGAAGCATTAGATAGTTGGGTATTCTGGTGTTGTACTGTTAATCTCTTGTATTGAACTTCTATTCAAACACATAATTTAAACGTTTTCTGAAATAGGATTTTGAACCCAGAGGACTGTTCTTCCTTCTCCGTTTCTGAGTGGGCATTCCACCAGGTCATTTTTTTGTCTTCTTCTTCAATATGTTCTTGGATGCTCTAATAGTAAAATATTTCAAAGAGGAAGGACTGAAAAAGTGGTAGATGAATATTTAAATAACTTGACAAGGTATTTGAAAAAAAAAATCTTTTCTCTCTAAGAGGAGCCTCATAATCATCACCTTACTCTGAGCCTATTCTGTCTCCTTAACTACCTTGCTAGTTGTCATGAGCCAGAATCTTGGTGAGAGAAATTCTTACTGAGATAATCACGTTGCCTTTGTGAGCTGGAAAATGAAATCTCATGACTTACCCTGGCAGTATTTATCTGGAAACCAACACCTCTCTTTACCCTTTGGGATAAGGTTAAACTGTGATAGAATAGAGCACCCCTACCCAACCATGTATATAAACATGAAGTTAAACCTGATTAGATGCACAAAATCTCCATCAGACTGATTTTTTTTTTTCCCATTTTCTGGAGCATGTGACCATATGAATATTCAGTCATTAACTAATATGCAGACCTTTGTGAAATAAATGCCTTCAGAATCCTACAGTAAACAATTCAATCAAAGCAGGCTATAAGTTTCACATTTACTCTTCATTTATAGTTCTAATATTCTGTTTGAGGTCTTGATTACGGAAAAGTGATTTTTATGGAATAATTAGTCTAAACACATACCTCATTTATCATCAAATAAATTAAGATATGGTGAGCTAAATAAAGTTAATCACTTTTAATATTTCATTTAGTTATGTCAACGTACAGAACTGAAAGTGTGGGTAAAAAGCTTTTCTGTACAGTCAGCTGGGGCCAAAGTCCCCTCTCATACTTCTGATGGCTGCCTAGCAGTGGGGATAGATAGAGACCTAAAATAGTAGAGGAAAACGATTCGTTTTTTAGGCATGTAGTTTCTGAATTTTTATTTTCTGAATTTTTATTTTCTGAAGAGAAGCTGGCTTCAGAAGCCCCTTATTCACATACAGAGTATTGAGTCCTGCATTTAGAGAGTTAGAAATTATAGAAAAGAAAATCCAAGTGAGATGAACTTCGAATCTCTGTATATTCCACTGTATGTGACAGTTAGAGAAAATTCTCTCTCTCTCTTTGAAGAACCTGAAAAGAAAAGTTAAGAGCAGAAAGGGGAAATAAGAATAAGCAAATTTCTTTAGCCTAAGCATTCAAAAGATCCATAGGGCTACGGTCAGAACACAGTAGTAATATTTGATTTACAAACTCTTTAACATTTGCCCATTCTGTACATTTGCTTTGTTGAAGAAAAAGGCTACCATGTTTTTTTAAGGAAGCTTTACTTCTGTTTCTTCAAAGGAATTTGAATTTTCTTGGGCTTGTTCACTACTGTGAAGAGCAACTGAAATCACACTTTACATTTTTTCAGGTGAGGCGAAGATGGAAACTAATTGTTATAGATTGAGAAGATCATTGACACTTTCTTGTGTAGTTTGTGATTTGCTGCTTTTTTTTTTTTTTTTTTTGGGTGGAGGTGGAGGAAAGCTGTGCAGGATGGGTATTAATTTTCCATTAAGAACATTAAGTGAGGTCTCTTCAGAGAGGCTGGTGTGTCCTGCTTGATTAGCCACTTACCTCTGCAGGATAATTCTGTTGTCTGCAAATGCATGTGACAGTGCAGGAATAAAAGATTCTCACCACTTCTTTTAGGGATCTTCAGGCAAGATTCTTCTGTGATTACAATAAAGGTATTTGAAATAGGTTTTATGCATTTGGTAGCCCAGTGATATCCTAAATTTCAAAAAATTATTTGATAATAGTTTTGTCTCTAAGAGATGGAGAAGCAATGGGATGCAGGTCTTTCTAGAGAAGGTGATAAATGAAAAGCTTTACCTATAGTGAAGGCTCTGAGGACTCCTCATTCATCTTGATGTAAAAGTCTGATGATCCTGTGAAGAGATTTTTTTTTTTTTTTAATGAGACAGTGTTTGAAAGAGAGGGAGTTATTGCTAGCACTATGTTGGTCTTGTGCAAATGAAAAAGTATGGCAACACAATATACTGAGTTTATGTGTAGTCTTCCTCCAGGAAACTGTATGGTCTTCCAGTGGAAGCATTTAAGTCACGTAAAGTTCCTGCTTATTTTTCCCCTGTTTTACAGAATCTGTAGATGTATCAGCAGGTTTTGTTTCTGGGTAGAACAGCTGAACCTTTAAAGGAATAGCAGTCTTTGTCTTTCCTCATATTTTCTTCCCACCTTCACTTTCTATTTTTCTAATCAGGTTTGTTGTCAAAGCCTTTTTTTTTCTTCTTTTTTTTTTAATATATGTATGTGGGGAATAGCTGAAGACTGTGTTCAGTTAGATGTTAATGACCCAAACAAGAAAGTTCTTCTAGTCAGAAGACAGATGTAAGAAGAGTTCTATCACGCTGTAAAAAGACCATGGTCTTGTTACTCAGCTCTTACTACAATAAAAATCAACAACGCTTAGTTGTTATCTTTTTGCAGTTTCCATTGCTGAGGTATATTAGAAAGTTATTTCACTGTTTTAATATGGGGAAATGTAGGGCAACATAAGGTATTAAAATGCCTATAGGGCAATTTAAATATTATCCAACAATGTTAGTTCCACTGCAAGTGCTTCAACATTTATTATGAAAGAGTTCGGTAGGCCCACTGGCTGACCTAATGGATGACGTTTTAAATTGCTTCACATCTGAGAAGTCTTACAGGAATAGGAAAAAAAAAAAAGTGTTGGTTTAGCCCTCCTCTCCCTAATATTTCTTTTCCAGTTTCAGAAATATTTTGAGCACAGGACACAGCTTTAGTGATCTCAGTAAGTTTTGCTGGACTGATTCAACATTATTTATTCCCCTTAAAGAAACTGGCAAATCCATGACATCTATTAAGAACTGTCAATGTGAAGCACGAGTAAGCAATGAGCATACACTGAAGTGAACATGAAAGCCTGTCAAGGAAAGAAATCACATTTGTGATATATGGATAGATAATTAAAGTCGTTAAATAAAGGTATTTTCCTAATATTAGTGTTGTTACTACTTTTGTAACAGGCATTCTCAGTCTTATAAAGAGAAGAGTTGCATTTAATCGATTTTGCAGTTGGCTCTAATGATATAAAGTAGCTGGCTTGACAGACTACATTCCAGCAAAGACTATTGGTGACCTGAGGGAGGCTTGGGAATCCCTAGGATGAACTGAGAGATTTCCAAAGACCTAAAAAAGACTTCTTAAGGCACTTAGAAGAATTCAAGGTTACTTATATATTTTAATATAATTCCCATAAAAAGGAGATTTAGCTATAAGATTACACTTGCAACACCAAAACCTAAACTTGCTTGTATTTTTTGACGCTTAAACAAGCCAGCAGGCAGTTAGACTGCAATTTCATGTGATTTCTAACACACAATAAATATTATCACAGATATCGCAGGAATACCAAACACTGACCATTTTTTCCCCAAAGAAAGAAACTACTCTGCTGTTTAAAATGCAGCTGTAGAAGTCGTTGTTTGAACACATCTCTTGAAAATTGTATACGTATTAATTATAGCTACAACAGAGAAATTGAGATGTGTTTTATTAAAGATTTTGAAACAAATTGCTCTTGTTCTTGAAAATAACGAGCCAATTAAGTAAGAACACTACCTATGCCTTTCAAGTATGTTCCTATATCTTGTTGAAATCCAGAATTTCAACAGTAGGCAGAAAGTCTGATGTATGTTCATAAGCTATGACCATTTTACATCTTTGACTTGACAAAGACTTGGGAGGACTATCTGGATTTGACTTTGTCAGTCATGTCAAAACCAAGGACAGGGGGACCTAAAGTGTAACTACAGCAGAATTTAGGTACCTGAGTTGAAATCAGTGTTCTTAAACCTCGATATATCCATATTCTGCAGTTCTCCAGGCTTACATGCAGCTGTCTTTTTTTTGTGTGCACACAAGTGCCTTGGACTTGATAGGACTGAATCACTCCTTGTCTAACTGCTCTGAAGTCAGCACTGCAAAAATCCTTGGAAAAGGGACTGTAACCTAGTATCACCACTGTCAGATTGAAGAGGCCTAAATATTTGACTGCAGTATCATGTGCACCCTTGCTTTCTTTTTCTGGCAAAGGAATGAGGAACTGCTTTCTGCAGTGTGGGACAAATTCTGCAGAAATTTTTGAACTCAGAATCCTTATTGCTAAAATTGCCAGATCAGTCCTGGGTTTGGTATTACCCAGGTAAATTCCGTAATTGGTCTTCTTAGTAACTTCTGTTACGGGTGTTGCAGATTCTGTTCTTCTGTATTATTGATCAGTGTCTTATTGTGTTTACAGTTTTATTTTGGTTCTAAGTGCACCATAATATATTATATAGGAAGGAAAATATCAATAAGACTTCCTCAAAAGGAACATTGAGGTTACAGTGAAAGGTTCACTGAAGTCAATGAAATTATTTCCTTTAGGCATTGTGTCAGGCTTCAGAAGATACATGATCAGTCTCTCAAGGTGATTAGGAAGGAAAATACATAGCCAGAGTCCATCATGGCAATGAGTCAAAATTTTTCTTGCTTTGTGAACCAATGTTCAGCTGCTCACTCTGCAGAAGTATAGTATTGATAGCACCAGCAGATGTTGGTTTGTTGATTCTCAGCATCCTATGTTCCATATATGGTCATACATGATGTTTCTAAGAAAGAGATGCATGGCAGAATTTTAAATATAAGAAAAAACCAACATACAGATCTATTACAAACAGCTTAAATTTTTCTTAAGCTTTTATCATATATTGAGTTGTGCATAAAGAGGAAATCCTAACAATACCGTTTTTGGAAGTTTTGTCAGCATGTATTGGAAGAAAAGGGAGGTTTAATTAAGCTAATATATCCTATATTTCTCCTAACAATATATTTGTCATTTGAAAGAGAAGAAAACTACTACATCAACTAATAGCACTGACTCAGCTTTATCTGTCATAATAAATACATATTTAGATTGCTATTTTTGCATTAGACGCTTTGGATACACTTGGTCTTTCCTCCCCCACCTTTCCTGTTTCCAAGCAAAACAAATAAAAATCATGTAACCCCTGAGTTACAATTCTGAAGGACACCTACTATTCTAATTAAAAGAAAAGATGCTGTTTGCTTTATAGACAATTTCCAAATATTAATAGCATCAACTGCTTCATTGACCTTCCCTATTTGCATAGTGACTCCCTCTTTAGGTAAGGCATATACCAATTTAAAGGTTGGAATACAGAGGACTTCAGTGTTTTGCATTTCTGGATAAACAGCAAAAAACTAGAGATTAGAAACAAATGCATGAGTATTGCAAGCTGTAGTTTCCCTTAGTGATCAAGCGCAAAAATACCTTGACAAATAGACTTTAACAAACACCAGGTTGCCTTGGTAGGACTGTAGCCAGTGGATCAGGAGTAGTGGCTACTCCCCTCTGCTCAACACTCATGAATGCGCATCTGGAGTACTGGGTCCAGTCTTCAGCTCAGCATGTTCAGTGAAAGGCCAGTGAGAGATGGTCAGGGGCTTGTGCACCTGACATATAAGAAGAGGCTGAGGGAGATGGGTCTTTTTAGCCTGAAGAACAGAAGGATAAGAAGGGATCTGTGGGATGCCGTCTGCACAGCTGTCACAAGCTGTTAAAAGTTAAATTCTAAATAGATACAGGAGAAAAACGAGAATATTTACAATATGCACCTCTGAACTTTTATAACAGTGTGGTGTCCTGGGTTAAGCTGAGACAGAGTTAACTTTCCTCATAATAACTATCAAGAGGCTGTATTTTGGATTTGTGCTCAGAAGAAAGCTGGTAAAAAGTGATGTTTATGTGGCTGCCAAGGTCTTTCAGCTTCTCTGGCTGTCTGCAAAGAGGAGAAGCTGGGTGGGAGCACAGCCCCAGTTACTACCCCAGGATTTGACCTTAGATTTGGGATTGAAACCCAAAGTGGCAAATAATCTATTCCATAACATACACGTCATGCCCAGTATATAGGTGAGGACCCTCTGGAAGATCGTCCCTTTTGGTTCCAGATCTCTTTTGCTCCGGGTCATCTCGCTCCAGGTGGTTGCTCTCCCCAGGCCTCCCCCCCCTCCACCCCGTTCAGCTCTCAATCTGGAACGCTCGGACTGTTATCTCTGTTCTGTGAGTGCAGTTTCGGGACTCTCCCTGCTTCAGGATCATTAGCCAGGAACAGGCTGAGCCTTGGTCATCGGGTGGGGGGGCAGTATCACTGTGTATCACTCATTTGTATATTTGTATATAGTATTATTTTCAATATTATTGTAGTTTGGTTATTAAATTCTTCTTATCTCAACCCACGAGTCCTTTTTTTCCCTTTACCCCTTTAATTCTCTCCCCTATCCTTGGGTCGAGGAGGGGGAGGGGGGGAATTGGGTGAGTGGGTGTGTGGTTTGGCCCCCAGCCAAGCGCAAACCCATCACAGTTTGGTTAAGCACCGGAAAGGGTTGTCCGAAAAACCCATGGGATGTCCTTCCGTTGAGATTTTCAGAACTTGCCCAGAGAAGGTCCTGAGCAATCTGTTCAGGTTTGCTGACTTTGGACAATAGATTGGACTAGATGACCTCCAGATTTTCTTGCTTTCCTTAGCATAAAGACTGGCCTAAGGTTTACTATCTCTTAAATACTTTGCATAAAGGCTTTTATGAAGTGGAAATTTTTGGAACTGGTTGTCATATGACTGTGTAAAATATGGAAAATAGAAGAATTTATGTTACAATAATTTAATAATTTTTTTTTTTTTTTTTT
>NW_010140754.1:17372-48532 GCF_000699245.1 Pterocles gutturalis
TTTTAGAAATTGTGCTAAACTTCTGAATAGTCAGCTAATAAATGCATTGGTGAAAGTGAAAATGGAACTTAGAGAGTTTTGTTCTGAGGCAGGTTGATTAGGACAGAAAGTCATGAAAGGAAAGTCAGGAGGTTTCATATGCTATAGAGTATGGTAGTGAACCAAAGGCCCACAAACCTATGGGTTATTTCTGTTGAAGAGCATTTATCACAGGCTTTGACACCTAACAAACAAGATAACAAATTAGGACTTTTTGCATTATTTATTCACAAATGATGCATTTTCTTTTGTTTATGCCTGAGTGCACCACTCCCAGCAACTTCTTTTGCCTAGTACCAGGGTTTGTGCTCAAGATCTAATATGGCGCAGCTGTGAAACCTGAGGTCAGGCCACTTGAAAAAGAGCTAATGTGAGAAAAATCCTGTGTGAGAAAGAGCTAGGCAAACTAACCATGCATCCTCCATCTGGTTTGGGAGTTACTTTTACATCAAGATTATTGCTCTTGCTCCTTGGTTGAGGGTTTGAGCTATGTTGAAGTTATGCTTCTGGGTGCCTTGGACCTGCTGATTCTGATCTTTCTGGCTTGTCCTTGGACCTGTGTTGTCACTATGGCCTTGGCTGGCAGTCATGGAACTCATGGCTGCCCCTGGTTACTGTCTCCAGACCTGCTCTGCTCTTCTTGTCTGGGTACTGTCATACTGCACCCTCAGTCAGTGAGGGCACAACCACTCTTTGCTGTCTTCCTGGAGACCCTCACAGTTTACTTCTATAGGTAAACATTTATTAGCTGCCTCTGTCTCTTTGGGACTAGCTATCACTACTGTTCAGCCTCAGCCTCTGTGCAAGAGACAACAGTGAAGCTCTATTTAGAAAGCAGTGTTTCCAAAGTAAACTGTGCAATGCTTTACTTTGTGAAAAAAAGGGGGTCCGGTGTCCTCATTATGGGTAGGCATCACTTTGACTACTTCACCATGCAGCAGTCCTGAAGCTGAAGATGTTGCCCTGGTTGCAATAGTGCCTTTGAAACCTTCACTTTCATACATTCTTCCATCTACTGCAGAGCCTCTTTCAAGGCAGATCTCAGATGTTGAGCTATCCGTATATTTCTACAGTGAGACTCCTTGCCGTATTAGACTGATATGCCAAAGACCAGGTTTTCCCTCTTTTTTTGCAGAGCTGAAGCTTAGTAACCGTTGCTTTCTCAGTCACATATGAAATACATATAAGTTGTCATTTCTAGGGAAGAGAGCAACCTGAGTGCCTCTACAGTTAAAAAGTCTCGCAAATAAAAGTACAAACGAGAGATACAAGGGCGTTAAAGTGAAAAAGCATCAGCTCCTTTAGTTTCTTTTACGAGCTCCATTAGCAAGCTCCTATGCTTCTTGATCCCATTGCAACAGCAAATATTAAGTAAGTTCCTACCCTTAAGAGTTGCTTGTTGTAAAGTTCCTTCTTCATAAGAAATGACTAAATAAGTAAGAGCAATGCTGATTAAATAAGTCCTTACTATGCATTTGGTTGAGAGTCAGTTTGGATTTAGTTATCTTTGACAAACCACAATTTTCTGTTGAGCCATCCTCATATTTCTACAGTGCCGACCATCAAAGCAGTTCTGAATAAGACATAAAAAGACGTAATAGCCAACAAGCAAGTCTCTAAATTGTGCTCTATGGTTCTAAAACTACAGTAACTCAGGAAAGGAAATTTGTTTAAACTTCTTGAGTAGATAACATAATAGGAGTGGGAAATCACGTTCAATAATGTGATACAAAAGATTTCTGTGAAACAAAATTAAGAAGGATTTTCACATTAGTAACCCACTCACAGTTTGCTCTGTAATATCCACATATTTTTCTCCTGAAAGAGTACTTCTAACAGTTCTCAACAGCTAGAATGCATCCACTTTTTTTCAAAAGTCATGAAAACTTCTGCTAACCATTGTATCTCACTATGTGGAATCATGAGGTATCCACCACTTGGTTGTCAGAAAACACTACCAAATCCAATGTGAAATGAAAAATATTAAGGCTGCAACAAAAATGTCGCAGTGAGGGAGTCTGATGATTTCTTCAGAACTGCTGCTTGTGTCATCCTCAAAATTTTAAAGTATTTAAGGATTATTGGTCACTTTTCCTGTTTCTATGGCATTTGTAAAGAAAAAATATTTTATAAATACAGCTGTTCCACTTAACCATTAAACCAAACATAAAGGCGGATGATAATTCAAAAATAATTTATTCAGAACACTTTCCATGGTTTGTTGGTTGTCAGCAACTAGTTCACTAGATCGTTAGATCTTTATTATTTTAACAAATTTGTTTATTTCTTCTGTAAATAATTACTGGTCTCCAGATCATTTGTGTACAGTAATTACTATTCAATATACATTTTATGAGTTTTAAGTTACACATTTAGCTGTGACTAGGCAGTTTAAACCAGGTTTTAAGAATGTCAAAAGGGTTTTTGTTTGTTTGTGTTTATTTATATATCTTTCTTTATTTGTCTAATTCCACTTTCTGAGACTAAAATAATTGCTTAAAAGATGTCAAACATACCAAACAGACCAAAACAGCTCCACATTCTGCTTGAAATCCTGACATTCAATTCTTTCAACACTGAAGGACAGAAATATTCTGCATCCCTCAAGTTTGATCTGTTGACTGCTCTGAATGCGTGAGAATTTATATCTTGTCAACATAATCTCTTCTATGGAGGCAATGAAATTGTGTTCATAGTACAGATAATAGCAATAATATTTAGGTTAAAATTCAAAATACTTCAAACACGGTGGATAGGAGCTCATTATTATCATAATACTTATAGAAAAGACAAGTTAAGTAAGAACATGAATGCATTTTTTCACACAAGTCTTTCTTACTATCTTCTCACTTCCATAGCAGCTGAATATGCTGGCATTTCTTGCATAGAGTTTTTTTTTGAGGGGGGCATTTCTTATTGGTTGGGGTTTTTTTACCATTCAAGTAAGGTAGTGTTAGGTAGTGTTAGGTAAAATGCTTCAGCTGGTTGCTTTTATTACCCTCTTTACTCGGGATATTACCATCTGTCTGAATACATGCTGAAAGGTAACAAGTCAATGCCAAAGACATCAAGTTTACAGTATAAAAGCACATGAAATAACACAGTCTGTTGACATCAACATCAAAACTATCTGAATATCACTGCCTTTACTGCAGCAATAGAGGTACCAATGTCAATCTCTAGAATCTACTTCAAGTTGACATAAAATCAAGATCACTGAACTACACTCCCTCAGCAGTAGTCACACACACTACAGCCACAGTCTGTTACCACATTCCTCTCTTGTAGTAATGTGAACTTGAATGATCTTGAATTGTGACTGATGATGAGAGCATGGCCATTGTTTCACTATGTGTGGTGATATTATCTTGAAGAGCCCAGTCAAGGACTTTGATAAGGCTGTCTCCCATAAAATCCTCAGAAGGAAGCTGGTGATATATGGGCTAGATGAACAGTCAATGAGCAGAACTGAAAAGTGATAAATGGTCAGCGTCAGAGGGTGCAAAGATCACTGGTGCAAAGCCTAGTTGGAGGCCAGTAATCAGTGGTGTACCCTAGGGGTCAATGTTTGGTCAAGTCCTGTTTAACATTGTTAAAGATCTGGATGATCAGCAAGTTTACAGAGGAAATCAAACTGTGAGAAATGTCTGGTATTGTCAGAGGGTTGAGCTGCCATCCAGAAGGACCTTGACAGCTAGAGAAATAGGCCTCATGACATTCAACAAGAAGTGCAAAATCCTGCACATGGGGAAGAACAACCCCATGCACCAGTAGATGCTGGGGTCTTCCCAGCTGGAAAGCAGCTTGGCAGGGGTTCCTGGTGGTCACCAAGTTGAACATAAGCCAGTGTTCTGCCATTGCTGCAGAGAAGGCTAATGGTATCCTGGGCTGCATTAAGAGGAATCTTACCAGTAGACAAGGGAAGTGATCCTTCCCTTCCGCTCAACACTGGTGAAGTCACACCTGGAGTTCTGGGCTCCCCAGTACAAGAGTAACATGGACGTCCTGCAGAGAGTGTACATCAAAGGGCCACACTGATGATTAAGGAACCTTAGGGATCTCAATCTTACATAAGAGGAAAGCCTTAGAGACCTGGGACATTCAGCTTGGAGAAAAAAGGCTCAGGGGTGATCTCATCAAAGAATATAAATATGTGAAGAGAGGGTGGAGCCAGGCTCTTTTTAGTGATAGGTCAAGAGGCAGTGGGAGCAGACCGAAACACAAGAGGTTCCCTCTGAACATTGGGAAACACTTTTTTACTCTGAGGGTGACTGAGCACTGGTACAAGTTGCCCTGGAAGTTTGTTGTACCAGTACCAAGGTCTCCCTCCTTGGGAGATACTCGAAAGCCATCTGGACATGGTTCTGTGCACCCCACTGTGAGAGACTGAACTGTGGGATATTTGTCCTGAAGATTACTTGGAAACTGAACTGTGCACAAAGAAGACACACCACTGATGTTGCATGGTGCAAGGTGAAACCAGTTTGGTGTGGTGCAAACAGTCAGACCTCCCTGTGGGGGGGAGGGTATGAGCCACTACAACTGCCACCACATGCTAGGACATGTGCAGTGCACCATGAGGGAGCACCCAGCAAGCACATATATCCTAGGGCGATGCTCAAGATGGGGACATGCTGAACACGTTGGATGTGCCGCTGCCATGGAAACCCTCAGCCCAATGGACTTTCTCCAGCACCGGCTATAAAAGCCTGCAGGAAAGCGCGTGTGAACAGTGCGTGTTTGTGTGTGCATGTGTGTACATGGAGTGGAGGTATGAGTGAACATATGTGTGCAAGTCTGTGTGCATTCCCCACCAAGGCCTGTGAAGAATAGGAACGTCTCTGGAACTTGGGTGGTAACTTTTTCTTGCCTCTCTATCTTGACTTCTTGCTTAATTTCTACCTTTTATTCTACTCTTTCCTATTGCTTTTACATTTTGTTGTTGTTAATAAAGTTGGTTCGGAGGTACAGCATCTGACCTTGTTTGGTCTTAATCTCGCTCCTGGAATTGCATTGAAACCTCCCTGACTTTGGATCAGGACATCCATCCTCGGTGGCCCTATTTGACAGGGATGTTGGACTTCCAGAGGTCCCTTCCAACTTCAAACATTCTGTAATCCTGTGAAAGGAAGCATGGAATAAGAAACTGGATATTTTGCTAGCATATGGTCTCTTCGATAAGATCTTGAATCTAGCTATTATCCAGAACAGCAATCAGCTGGAAGAACAGTGTTGCCATCCTAATTGTGAAAGTAATTTTATTTCCTCTCCTTCAGCATTAACTGTACCTTATGATCAGGTGTGAAATGTCCTAATCTTATGACATTAAATATCTTCTTCAAGAGCAGGTAGATGGACAACATAGTAGGGGGACTACATAGATGCCTGTGCCTATGTGATGGTCCACTAATGACACGATGGTTCTTTGCTGAGATCTCTAAGTGAAAAATTAAGGTGACCACGCCAAAAGGGGTTAGCTTCAGTTAAAGAGTAAAAAACTGTATTATTTGTGTCTGTAAGCAACATGTGATAACTAAAGGGAGTGAAAATTAAAGTAAAGAGAAGAAAAGAGGAATATAGCTACCACCGCGGGTCCAAGGTGTCCCCCGGGCCCAGAGCCAGCAGCGTCCCGCTGGTCCTAACAATCATCGTTGATCCTTGGTGGGGAAGGCTTCAACTTTAGGTTGCTAGGGGATGACCTTTTATACTAAGTGTCATGGTTTATAAAGCCACAAGGACAGTTTTTGTTAAACACCTGGTGGGCTGAGGCATGGACAAGGAGGGTCTCACTCACCACTTAGGGTCACGGGCAAGAAACCGACATGACTTGGGAAGAACTAGAAAACAGTTGAATTTATTAACTATTTACAACAAGAAGAAAGATACTGAGAGAGAAAAACCACATCTTAAAAAGGCACTTCTCCCCCACCGCTCCCTTCTTCCCAAAGGCCAAAGGCTTTGTTCGGTACCTTCTCCCTGCCCCGGTGGCACAGGCGGGCAGGGAATGGGGAGTGCAGTCAGTCTGCCGCTCTTTCCTCCTCAGGGGAGGGCTCCTCACAGTCTTTCCTGGCTGCAGCGTGGTGTCCCTGCTCACGCTGAGAGTCTTTCTCCAGAACTTCTCTGGCATGAGTCCTTTTCCAAATGGGGCTACAGCCCCCTGACAATTGCCCAGCTCCAGCATGGACTTCTCCATAGTTCCAGCATGGGGTCCTCCACGGCTGCATCTTCTCATAGACTGCGCCAAGGGACAAACCGTGCATCACCATGAATCTTCACCATGCTGCAGGGGAAATGCTGAGAGCATTCCCTTTCATATCTCTGACCGTCTGCATGGCTGTCTCTCTCAAAATCTCTCGGCCTCAGGTCTTCATCAGCTCACGGGAAAACGGACTCTCGGGCAAGCCGTGGCGGAGTCTTGGGCTACGGCAGGTCAGTTCGCAGAAGCTGAGCCGGTGGCTAGACAGCCAGATGGGCTCGCCCGAGCCGGGCCCTGCCTGGGGCCACACCACCCCATTGTTCTGTGCCCCCTCTTAAATATGTTATTCACAGAGGCGCTGATTGGCTCAGCCCTGGCCTGGGATGGGACCAGCCTGAAGCTGGGGAAACTTCCAGCAGTCTCTTACAGGGGCTAGATTGGTGGTACTCCTTTCCGCACTCCCCCTCCCAATTACTAAACCCTTGGAGCTGGGGGGTGGGGTGAACCCTTAGCAGTCACTTGCAGGAGCCACCGCTGTAACCCCTCCCTTGCCACCCGAGCAGACTTGGAGCTGGGGGAACTCTTAGCAGTCACTTAAGGGGTTGCCACTGCAGCCCCTTCCTTGCTGCCAGCAGAGCTGGAGTTCAGGGAAATCTTTAGCAGCTACTTACAGGAGCCATCACTGTGGCCCCTCCCAGCTACCAGACAAAACCCCCCACACAAAATTGTAACACTAAGTTACACACCTTGCTCCTCCTCTACCTCAGGAATCTCCACCTCTTCCCAGGAACTCAGGTGGTGGGTAGCCTTTGGGATGGAGGTGTGTTTTGGTATTATAATGACATTATAATGAGTGAAGTTCATGTCAGGGTAAAGATTTTGCCACAGTGCTTGGCACAGTGTCTGCCATCTTTCTGGTTGGATAGATGTTACGGCCGGGGCGTATTTGGGAGGCGGTGTTGCGACCACGTGGGGGGGGTGGTCCTGACACCAAGACATACGGATAGTCTTGGACAGGGCAGGGCTGTGGAACAAGACCATTTCACTCCGTCCCTCATCAATCCATTCTGTACCAGGACCAGGGTGCGTTGCCAGGGAAATGAGTTCTTTGTATGCCAGCTGCGCCTTTGTCCCAGAAAGTGGCAATTGCGTTTTACTTTACCTTAGAGATTTTCTATGATATTACAACTTTGCTACAACAGGCCTGCTGAGACTTTGGTCTTGCTCCCAGGACGCATCAAATCCATAAGAAGGGGCGTTATAGTCTAACTGGCATGTCATATCCTTGACAACAAGGTTGAGACAATGCTGATTTTCCAACTGACTCTTACAGCCTGTGACATTTTTCTGTGAAAAAGTTATGTTCTAGGACTTACAAACTTGTGATTTTCAAATGGATACATTTATTTCATCTGGTAGAATGGAAATCTTAAGTCCTGAGGATCACTCTGCTCATGCAATGTGACTACATCGGCACTAACTAAAACTGTCTGAAAGCTTTCTGGAATTAAACAAAAGTTTTAAACAGGTGTCTGCTTCCCCTCCCTTCAGTATGTCCTCACAATGGCTTTGAGGTCATGAACAAGGACAAAATAAATCCACTGACTTTTTAAAGTTTATTCTACTATCAATTACTGCTACTGACTGAAGACACAGAATTTCAGAGTTATGTTTTTCTGAGGTGCAATCTGTTTTCAAAAACTGAACATTCAAAGAACATTGTGCTACTAAGGAGAAAATATTTGTTCACAAACTGGTATTGCTTATGAAAGCCTGTCAGCCTACTTATCTTCTGTCAATTGATGCTGGCCCCACCTCATCACTAAGACACATCTTTTCACTTGCACAAATGATGCCATTTTGCACTGTTTAGATATCTGCCAGGGACTGTAAGAAACTTGGGTTCTAACACAGTTTTTAAGAAGTATGTCTAGATTACTGTATACTGCATAATCAAGATTTTTAGCATGCAAAGAGATTCATATTGCTTTTTCTTTCTGAGAGCAAGTCTGCATCTGCCATTGACCAAACAACATTAAGTGCATTTGGACTTTGAAACCTAATCTGCAGTTTGGAAGTAGCATTTTCGTGTCATTATGGATGCAAAGAAAATTTTAAAACTGGAAAGAAAACCCAAACAAGGAAGTCTTTTGTAACAGAGAAGAACCATCAGAGAAGGCGATGTTCATGTAGTCCCGTAAGATTGTGATAGTAAAGCATTAGACAAGTTGTATATTCCATAACAGTGATTTCAAAGTATCTCAAAGCAAAGTAGGTCTTCTTTAAACTCACCTCCCTCTGTTGCCTAGATGATAATTTAAACATGTAAGGGATGGTACATCTGCATTAGTTGTACATACACAGCATTCAAACTACATCCATACTCTCAACCAGGGTCATTCGGTGACCAGGTAATCCATGATGTCAGAGCCTTAATAAGTTACATTTGCTCCTGGCTTCTAAGAAACTTACATTACTGAATATTTGTGCTATTAGGCAACAGATGATTATCACTATTTCCTGAGCTCTCATTTATTCTTTTGACACGTGTAATTTCATTAATATTAATGAGTTTACCTCTGATAGACTGCAACCATCAAAGTCTTTTGAGCAATTTCTTTTTCACATGGATCTTTATTTGCAACCTGCTAAGCAGAAAGTTCTTAAGACATGACATTTGGTAAAGATGCGCTTTCATCAACACAGTCAATTTCGGTGTCAGATTGTGATGCACTAGTCTCACTGCTAAAGCCAGCTGAATAATATTCACAAATAATTTACTCAGTGAATTGTGATATTTTTCTAGTAAATTACTCAAGTATTTCTTAATTCATTGCCTAACTCTTGAGCTGTGTCACTTTCTCCTCTGTGCTTTTCATTAGTGTAGAATTGGACTGATGTATATGCAGCATTGCTTATTATCTGAGCAATGAAGTGGTTGTTACATGTTTTGAATTGAATAAAAACATGTTTTATTTATGAATAGGCACATTTAGCCTTATTTTTATCCTTGAACTCTATGATACGAGTTAGTGAAGTATTGTTAATTCATCACTGCTTAAATAAAATAATATTATCTAATATTTACTCTTTGATATTCATTTACTGTAATGTTTGATTATTTCAACTATTTACACTTCATGACAATTTTTTTTATAGTTACTTATATATTTTTCAAAGAGCACAGTACTTCTATGTAGAAGAAATTTGTTTTATCAAAAGGAGGCACTTGTAAGATTTGATATCTTGCCTTCAAGATAAGGCAGTTTAAAAGGAGTCCAAGAAAAGACCCATAGTACAAAAAACACTGAGTACTCCATAAAACTGCTCTCTAGTTTTAGACTCTAAACACTTCATTAAGCTTCCATTTGTAAATTCTCACTCAAATCAATGGTGTTTTTTGTGGGTTTCAGGTTATACAATTTTCATTTCAGGATGGGTCTCCTGTTGCTTTTAGACAAATTGTGATTTATTGCAACAAGTGATGTTCTCAAGGGTCAAACTCTGTGTAGATATAACACTGAATTTCCCCTTGACTTTGCAGTTTTGATGTATGGTATTACTTGCACATAAATTATAAAAGACATACTTAACTGCTTCAAAGATTTATGTTCAGTAAGTTTGTACACACAACTGAAGTTTATTTCTCAAATAAAGGTCATTGGTTTACCTCCTCCAAGTGTGTCAATAAGGTTTCAAGATTGTGGGAATCCTGAAAGGCTTAATATGGAGAAGGTTCTGACACCTCAATTGGGAAGATGCTCCTCTATGGTTCCTCCTTATGATGGTATTCAAGACACATTTACATGGGGAAGTTGAGTGACATGGGACATGGCAAATCTTATCCCACTCTGCTTTCATGGGACTAGAGAATGGACTATAATGCCAAACTGAACACAGAAACCTTCCCAGACTTTATTGAAAGAGACGTTCTCAGTGTCATCTCCACAGCAACACCTAGAGAATCTGATGGTTGCCACTTCTAACAAAGAACTGAAAGAAAAGAGAAACACTGCTTTAAGATGAAGGCTTATTTCAGGCAATATATGATTCTTACAATATAAGAAATGCCACACTACCTCAGAGCACAATTCACCTAACCACATATTCTGTCTCCAACAGCAGAATAAAAAAATAAGAGAGGGTGTTTGCACACAGCTTCATCACTTTCCGAGTTCCTTCCCCTTGGAACCATTGAAAACATCTACAGCTAATGGATTAAAATTTAAGAGGGTCCAGTCTTGGCAGACAGCCTGTAATACTTGTTAAGAGATCTTATGCCTCTTAATAGCTATTCATTCTTGATCCAGCTTGAGCTTGGTGGGGGTTGGAAAAGATCACCTCCAGAGGTCACTTCCAATCTTGGCCATTTGTGACCCAATGTATAAATGAGTCAGTGGTGTGGAGAAGACCATTTTAAGCATGTTGGCTGCTGTGGTACTTCTTAGGATAAGAAGTTGTAACAGATAGGGTTGTTACACCTTAAAATAGACTGGTTTCTGGCTCTGAAAATAAACAAAAACTCTGCCTGTGTAAGTGAATGTGTGTGTGTGTGTTTGAAGTTGATAAACAGAAAGACCTGGTCCAAACTGGCCCTTGAGAGGGAGATATTGAGTAGCTTCTGAATTGACTAGGAGGGAAATAAATAGTGTGATCTTAAAAAATAGGAGAGGAATATTCGATTGCCAAAATACTGTTTGATTTCACCTGCTTTTTAG
The DNA here is from genome assembly GCF_000699245.1 of Pterocles gutturalis. Lineage (NCBI taxonomy): Eukaryota > Metazoa > Chordata > Aves > Pterocliformes > Pteroclidae > Pterocles > Pterocles gutturalis. The sequence continues at coordinate 28,326 of NW_010140754.1, forward strand.
CCCAACATTGCAAATGTCAGAATTACTTAATCACCAACACTGAAAACCTAAAGGGACACCAAAGTGCTGTGTCAAACCACAGACTTTGTATAATAAGTGACCCAAACCCACTGGATCAAGATAATAATGTTAATGTTGCCAAACAAATTGCTTTGTTGGGCTTATAGTGCAGAACATGTCACTGGAAGAATGGCACCGAAGTTAAGAAGAAAAAAATGGTCCCTAGATATTATAATGGAATCTTTGCTTGGAAATCTAAACGCTGATAAGAAAAATGCAATGTTAAGGTTATAGTACCAACTGTTTGACTAGGACAGTGATAGAGATGAGGAAGTGTTAGGAATGTCAGGCACATTCCCCTTCCTCCTAATATTTTACCTGCACGCACTGAAGGCAGGTGTCTCATCTTTGTTCAATCATCTGTGAAGAAAAAGATGGAGGAAGCCTCAGCTGGAGTTTCTCTTCTGTGCTCTTTCACTTGGGAACAGCTTTCCAAGCCAAGAGTCTTGGCTTCTGTTATTCTTTTTTATACTATTCTATGCCATGCCCTGCCATGCTGTGCCATGCCATTCTGTTCTATGCTATTCTTGACCACGGGCCTTATCTGAAATGCACAGCACATCCCTTCCCTGTGCCTCTGCCCAGACATCCCACACATGTATCTCACCCTGGGTACCTTCACCAGGCATGATCCTGTCCCCCACACATGCACTGATGTTCCAGCCAGGCCTTGGCCTGTCACTGTCCCTAACCCCATGGACCACTTGGGGGCTGCATCTGATCCTGGTCACAGTAAACACTCTTCTTTTTTGGGTGCTCTGGGGCTATGCGTATGCTTAGCGAGGCACTGCTGATGTAGCAATTAAGCTTTGTGGATAATAATGGACCACCTACTACAACAAATACTTCTAGATTACACAAGAAAAGGTGATGCTGTAGACAGCTGAGTGGTACACAGGACTCAGATCAAAATATATTTATGGAAGAGCTGCTTCGTAATAGTGATCACTGAGTGGTTTCTCACTAAGCTGCAACAAACTGAATAAATTTGTTTGCTTATATGGATATTTTTCCCTAAAGTCTAACCCATTCCCCATCATTTTTCACACTTGTGTGTGAAAAAGGACAAGGAGAAGACAAGGGGAAATGGGTACAAGTTGCACCAGGTAAGGTTTCATCTTGGTATTAGAAAGAATTTTTTTACAGTGAGAACCATCAATCACCGGAACAACCTTCCTAGGGGTGTGGTGGAGTCCCCATCACTGGAGGTTCTTGCCTCCCTTTCCCATAATGTTGGACAAGATGATCTTTTGAGGTGCCTTCCAGCCTGGGCTGTTTTATAATTCTGTGATTCTAAAATAACTCCCAGAACCAAACAAAACCCCCACTTACCTACAAATTAGATGAATCAGATTTTTTAACAGATTTATACAGATTTTGAATGACTGATTTAAAATATTTAAATATAACAAAAAAAACCCCTAAGTATAATGATGTAGAAAATGTTCCATAATATTTTTAATGGCTCTCTGCTAGCATTCAAAATAATTTTCACTCTGATACATGTTTAAGTACACGAGTAATCTCATTTACTGAAATGTGAATATTTGTCCCATTTATTTAAATAGAACTGATCCGGTGCTTAAAGTCAAGCATATAGGTAAGTATTTGGAAATGTAAGGCCTATATTTGGGCAGAGAAGATTTTCAGAAGCAGTGAATATAAGTGTTTTCTTGAGGTGTATTTCAAAGGCAAATATGTTTGTTTTTTTCCTCTGTTTTGCTTGAATGATTTGGTCTCATAGTTAGATATACCTCTGTGGCCTTACCCACAGCCACAGCCCCTTCAGGAATACACCTTCCCCAGCATGGCCTAATCCATGGCCACAGTCACTTCAAGGTTGTCCCTGCTCTGTTGTAGATGGCCACAGATGCTTCAAGGTGTTCCAGTATGGCCTTACATACAACCATTGATGCCTCTAGGCGTACCTGCTACAGCACAGGCTTATCTTTGGGCCACAATCCATTCAGAGGTATACCTACTGCAGCACAGACATATCCATGGCCACAGACTCTTCAAGGTGTACCTGCTCGGTTGTGGACTCATCCATAGCCACAAACACTTTGGGGTGTCAGGCTCCCATGTAGACTCATCCACAGGTCACAGTCCCTTCGACTTGAATTCACACTGGAGTTCCAGCCCTTCCAGTACAGCAGCACAGGAACAGCAGTGATGCCCTGTCCATCTGCCAGCCCAGGCGCACAGCCATTGCTGTTATCAGAATGTTCCCAGGCCCAGCAGAGTAAGGCAATAAGCAGTATAGCAGTACAGAAAGCAATTAAAACAGCCATTAGTGAGCACTAGACTCTAATACACAGAAAGCCAAGCAAGCCCTATGGCAAGCACAGGATCCTGCCAATAAATAGCTAAACATAAGTAACAGCTATAAATTCGATCTAACACATTGCAATCAAATCTGTCGTTATCTCAAACCCTTTGAGCCCCACATTGGGTTTCCGAAAAGACTGTCATAGTTTAACCCCAGTAGGCAGAAGGCTCCACACAACTACTTGCTCACTCCCCCGTGGTGGGATAGGGAACGGTACTGAAATATGAGAAGTGAGAAAACTCGTGAGTCGAGTTAAAGACAGCTTAACAGGTAAAGCAAAAGCTGTGCACACAAGCAAAGCAAAAGAAGGAATTAATGACCCTGAAACATTGCCTTGTAACCCAAAAAGCCAACCATATGCTGAACTGCATCAAAAGAAATGTGACCAGAAGGTTGAAGGAGGTGATTCTCCCCCTCTACTCTGCTCTGGTGAGACCACACCTGGAGTATTGCATCCATCTCTGGAGTCCTCTGCACAAGAAGGACATTGACCTGTTAGAGTCCAGAGGACGGCCACAAAGATGATCAGACAGCTGGAGCACCTCCCATACAAACACAGGCTGAGAGAATTGGGGTTGTTCAGCCTGGAGAAGAGAAGGCTCTGAGGAGACCTTCTAGCAGCCTTCCAGTACTTCAAGGGCGCCTACAGGAGAGATGGGGAGGCACTCTTTATCAGGGAGTGTAGTGGCAAGACAAGCAGTAAGAGTTTTAAGCTGAAAGAGGGTAGCTTTAGAATAGATATTAAGGAAGAAATTTTTTACTGCCAGAGTGGTGAGACACTGGAACAGGTTGCCCAGAGAAGCTGTGGATGCCCCATCCCTGGAGGTGTTCAAAGCCAGGTTGGATGAAGCTTTGAGCAATCTGCTCTAGTGGAAGGCATCCCTGCTCATGGCAGCGGTTTTGGAACTAATGTTCTTTAAGTTCCCTTCCAATCAAAAACCATTCTATAATTCTATGATACTTCCCATAAGCAGGCAGATGTTCAGCTGTCTCCAGGAAAACAGGGCTCCATCGTGCATAACAGTTACTTGGGAAAAATAAATGACATAACTCTGAGTATCTCCCTTACGAGGAAAGGCTGAGGGACCTGGGTCTCTTTAGCTTGGAAAAGAGAAGACTGAGGGGTGACCTAATCAACGTTTATAAATATGTAAAGGGTGAGTGTCAGGAGGATGGAGCCAGGCTCTTCTCTGTGACATCCAGTGACAGGACAAGGGGCAATGGCTGCAAGCTGGAACATAGGAGGTTCCACTTGAATATGAGAAAAAACTTCTTCACGGTGAGGGTGACAGAGCACTGGAACAGGCTGCCCAGAGAGGTTGTGGAGTCTCCTTCTCTGGAGACATTCAAAGGCCGCCTGGATGCGCTCCTGTGTGATCTGATCTAGGTGTTCCTGTTCCGGCAGGGGGTTTGGACTAGATGATCTTTCGAGGTCCCTTCCAATCTCTAACATTCTGTGACTCTGTGATTCTGTGATCTTCCCCTTCCTTTTTCCTACAGCATTGTTAAGGACAATGTCATATAGTATGGGATATCTTTTTGGTCAGTTGGGGTTGGCTGTCCGAGCTGTGTCCCCTACAAACTTCTTGTGCACTCCAAGACTACTTGCTAGTGGGGTGGTGTGAGAAACAGAAGAGGCCTTGATGCTGTGTAAACACTGCTCAGTAATAACTAAATTTGTTGTGGTTTGTACAGAATAAAAAAAAAGAGTCAGTAAGTTTCTTTCCATGAAATAATCTAAATTGTGACTTTCCTCCAGTTTGAATGGTGTACTGCTGTTAACAGGGTGTTAAAAAAGTAAGCCACAGGATTATGAGGGGGAGTTATTGCTATTTATGCAAATAAAGGATTCTTTAAAATGCAAAGCCTACTGAAGTATGAAGGGCCTGATTATTGTGCACAGAACTTGTGGGTCACTGAAAAGATAAAAATAAAGATCTGTATATTTTAATGAGGTTACATTATCCTCAAGTAGGATTTACAACTCCTTTAAGATCAGGTACAACCCTTTCAATTTTAAGAGAAGCCAGATTATAGCTCAGGTCAAGTAGGGTGATGCAGACTGAGATCTGAGCTATGATTACACAAATGATGATTCTACTGGATTTTCTTTAGATCAAATGCCCATTTTTTTGGGGGAAACCTGAGAATCTCAGGGTTCCTCTCTTTCAGACTTTGCTGTAGTTCAGCCCAATCCACATCTTCAGTATTTTTTTTAAAAATATAACTCCTATGAATAGCAGGCATTTGTGCCTCTAGCTAATTGCTTATTGATTTACTAATTTCTTTTAAAAGTTTGTTAAATAAAATACTAGACATGTGACGAAGGAATCCATCAGCAAAACTCAAAGAACACAAGCAAAAGCTATTCATAACCGTAGCTTATTTCATGCTTCAGGAGACAAAAACAACTTTTATACGACTTCCTGATTTTTTTGTATTCTCAAGATGTTTCTGCAAAGTCTCTCAGTGTTAGACATTGAACAGTGTTAAGGGTGAGACAGAATAAACAACCTGTAGACAATCTGGATATTGAGGTTTATTTGAGTAATGAGATTTGAGCTTTAACCTTCATTAACTTTTTTGCTTATGTCCAGACACCCCTACATTCAAGAGGTCTTGACTTCCCTGCCCTGTAGGAAGGTCACTGCTGGCCTGCAATGGTTGGGCAGAAAGTTGCGTTGGTTCCTGCTGTGTCACTGCTCCCAGTCTCAGGCATTTGGGACGGAGGTCCCTGTGCATCCTGACATTTGTCTCCACACAGGTCTCTGACTTTTAGCATCTTCTCTCCCTTCCAGGATCTTTCCTCAACAAAAGTCTTCACTTTCTTCTTTCAAAGGCCACTTATTCCTTTTGGAAACTATTGATTTTGGCAGTGGCTCCTCTTTCTCTAAGTCCCAAAACCTTCAGTTTTCCCAATATAAACAGTCTATGTAGAGAAGCACAACATGTGGTCATCTTCCTAACTAGTGTTTCTGTCTCATGTCTCTTGATTTTTTGGGCAATTTAGGACACGCCACTTCTGTTTAGCACAGATATTCTCAAAATTTGCAACCAAACTGTACCAATTGCAGCTAGAATGTATCAGGCGTCTGTATGAGAGTTCAAAAGTTCAGTTTATGACAGTCTCCCATACACAGACCCAACAATTTGTTACCTAATAGCATTCATAACCTGAGCAATTTTTTAATCTGTGACAAATAGCTGCCAGCAAGATCAGGATTTAGGCCTATTTTACACACAAGAAGACCGTGTTGTATGATTTCACATATGTACAGAAAAAAATTAAGGAAAGTGAAAATTAAATTTACTAAAAATCTTTAATGATTGTTCTATAGCAAGGAAGGGGCCTTTCTTTGAGAAGAAAGAAAACCTATATTCCATTTTATTTCTTAGTGAATAAATGCAACAGAAGCCTGAAGCTATGCACTCACTTTCCCAGAATGTTTTCACTGCTGAACTCACTGACACAACAAACTTGTACATGTAACTCACGCAAAGTAGGATGGGCTAATGTAGTTAGTGAGATTCAGTGATGTATTTAATGAGTCCAGAATACTTTATCCTAAAGGCAGAACACTGACTAAAGACAGCTGTATTGTGATTCCTGTTCTATCAACACATCCCCCTTGCACAGATGAGGGAAAAGGAAGTTTTAGTCTGAACCAATCATGAACAGGTTAAATATCATTTAAGATCCTGAGTCCCCACATGGTGAAACTCCCATGTGTGGCTTGTCCAGCTTTCTTTCAGGTCCACCTAAGGTACATTGTATATGTGTCTGCAGAATTCATTAGCACCTCAAAAATGTCTATGTTTAAATAATGATTGTAGAATTCAATGGGCAATTAAGTACTTTAAAGGGTACAGTAAATTGCATCACTTGTCATTCTTGGACATTCTTTTTATTATTGTCTTTAAGTAAATGTAAATATCACTATCTACAATGAAAGTTTTTTTTTAGACGTTATAGTAGTACTGTATGGATTTTGGACAGCATCAACTACCTCTGTATTTTCTCATAGGGTAGTCAAAGTGGTTTATATTTGTTACTGTTTTCCGAATGAGGGATATAAGAAAAGAATGGAAGAAAAATGGATTTGGGTACATTTATTTTCTTAGAATACATAGTATTATTCTGCCACTATCATTTAGTTCATCAAATTCGATATGAAATGACAGCCAGTGATGCATCTTCTACTTATTATGTGACCATATCTTTAAGTGTATTGATTTACCTTCTTGGAATAAAATTGTTTAAGTATATTTATATTTAAAGCTCTTATGAGTAAAGGTTTTAAAAACATTGCGGCTGTTGTAATAACTTTACAAATGTGACCTTGCAGTCAAGGTGGTGGAAACAAAAAAACCCTCACAAACATGGAATTGTACTGGGGCTGGCTTCTATGAAGAAAGTTAACTCCATCCCAGCCGTGCCATGTGGCATTCTGGTTTTTCCTGTATGACTAGGGAGAGGACATGAGGAAGTGGGATGGTGAAACTACCTTGAAGCTTATAGCCCACAGATGCAAACCAGGAGAGAAGACAGATGTTAAGAAAGGGATCAACCAAGAAGGTTGTCACTCCACGTGTTGCTCAGATGGCAACCAGTGATTCCCTAGACATGGAAGAAGGACTGAGAGTGCCTCAGGTGAAAGGTGTTCTGCTCTGTCACTAAATAATCTGACCATGAATAGAAGGTGTCTCCTTATGCCAGGAGGAGGAAAGGGATAGCCGTGTTTACTGAACTGTGTGGATCCATCTGGTGGCCTGGTACATCAGGTCAATGTACAAGGCTTTGGTAGACAATGGTGTACAGTGTATGCTAATGTCATCCATCAGGATGTGGTGGGGAGGAACCCATATGGATTTCTGGGGTGACAGGAGGATACCAACAGTTGTCTGTGTTGGAGGCTGAGGAGAGCCTAACAGAGGACAAGTAACAAAAGCATCCTATTGTGACCAGCCTGGAGTTCACATGTGTTCTTGCTGTAGACTGTGTCAGGAGAGAGTACTTCAAGGACCGGAAAGGGTACTGATGGGTTTTTGGTGTATCCACCATGGATGCAGAGAAAAAAACCTGCTGTCTATCTTGACAGGCATCTTGGAGTTTCCTTCTGTTGTAGGAGCGTTGTGGGTTGAAGATCAACATGTCCCAATTTCTATATATTGTAATTGCAAATAACAGCATAATCTGTGTACATTTTCTACTTATGTACTCTGTGTTTACACAGCATGCAGTAGAAATGATTTTTCTCCTGTTACTTAGGTTCCTGGCTACAGCTAAAGATCTACAGCCTCCTCATACAAGGCTACAAAGAACTTTAGAAAATCTTAAGGGTTTTTTAGAATTTATAATTTGATTTTTTTCCTCTTTTTAATTTTTATTATGGAACATTCAGCTTTTTCTTAATTTGCTTTTCCTTTATTATTTTTATTTCTTTTGGTTTAGGGAAAAATGCAATAGAAGAGGATCATAGTGAAGAAGCATTAGTTGATTTTGTCCATCTCTCTGCATGCATTTACTTTGGTTTTTTTTTATCTGATTTGTTCTCAGCTTTGTTCCTATCTCTGATTTTGCCATTGTTTTTGGGAAGCTTTCATATCTTTTTATGTGTTGCTTCCAAAAACATTGCGTGTCTCTTGCTTTATGTTAAAGCAATTAATATAATATCATAGACATATATGGGGAAATCTCTTTTCCTTTCAGGTTGATAGATGCAGTGGAGATCTCAAGATAGTTTATTCATCAGATGTGTCTTCAGTTGCTCTCAAGGTAAAAGAGGTTAGTTTTAGAAAAGTGTTTTTTAAAAAAAAAACCTGTAGTCTGAAAAGCATTACAAAAGTGTGAAAGCATTAACAGCCAATTTCAGGTTGGATGTGTGAGGAAACCTCTTTTCTATAGCAAGACCCATTATCTCCATTTTTCTCTTTAGAAAAGTTCATATCAAATCAAATATATCGTGTTCTAAGAAACAGCTTTTAGAAACACGACAGTATACTGTTTGACTGTAGAAAAAGTTTCATTCATTTACTACTAGTATACATTGATCAAGCCTAAAGTATTCTCCATTAAGGTAATTTCCTTGCAATGTCTGTTATAAATATGGATTTTTCATCATCCTGTGCTTCCTCACTAATTAGCTTTTAATGTTACAGTAATACGTGGGACTAATCAACTGGTTTCTGATCCACAGCTAGGTCGCAATCATCAGTGACCTTTCTCACTGTGGTTTCTTTGAAAACTTACATATTAGTTTGACTAACTGAGAAAACGATGCTTGTTCCTCAGATTCATTCTAATTAAGGATTAAATAATTTACACTGATAGTGCCAAGCATCTCTGTTCATGAATGACAAACACATTAGTCAAACTATTGATTTTTCTATTCTTTTCGTCATACTTCTACAATCTCAAACTCCAGATACCTAAGCAGCAGGATGAATCTTCAGGATTTTAGGATTTCCTTAGCTGCAGGCAAGTGATTGTGAATCAATAATGCAACTTTGATGTGACTTTACTCTCCATTCTGGATGGCAGAATTCTACTAGTAAATAGTTTTTGAAACATGAGCTGGGAATATCCTTGGCTTGAACCAAATTAAATGTAGATGCCATGATTGGTATATGCTCACTGAACTGTTTTAGAAATATTCCCATTGACTTCAGTTGCCTTTGGCTTGAGTAATCAAAATATTTGGTTTAATGAAGCACCAACATATACATATGGTTGCATTTGGTTGTAATGGCTGCATCTGGCTCCGAGTAGATTGCGGGGAGGCAGATGAGAACACAGTAGCCAAGGGCTATCTTGCACATCTTGCCCAACAGCTGAGGGCTAGCTGAGCATGCACTAACTGAAATACAGATAGTATGCAAATATGACTCTAAATCAATCGTCTTACTGATAAATAGCGAACAGCCTGGGGCCTGTTGAGCTCTCGTGCGTGGCAGTGGGCTGTATGCCAGAATCTCCCCTTGAGTAGGGATGCCTCTCGAGGTTACTCCTTGAGATTGAAATATTCCTTGCCTCAACAGATTCTTGATAAGTGATTAAGAGCATGCTAAACTCTGAAATCTAAGCTAAGTGATGTAAAGGAATGATTGTGCATATGTTATCCTTTAGACATAAACCACTGACTAAATCTGGGACTGTGACTGGATCCAGCTGCACCTAGATTGCTCTCTGAGAAGGAGTTCAGTGAGCAAAGAGGTCCCTTCTGAAACCCATGACTCAATGTGAGAGTCGCCCTGACAGTTTTGTCTGACCTTGTCCTCTGTGTGGTAAATAATTAAATGTACCTTGCCACTGAATCTTGTTAAATGACTGTGACACCTTTGAGCTTTGTTCCCTGACTGTTTTATATAAATAAAATATATTGCTGCTTCTGTTGTGTGAGTCAAGTGCATAACTAACTCTGACTCCTTCCATGAAATCTGCATATTATCTTTTAATCTGGTGTTCTGGCCTTAGTAGGCAAGGTCTCACTGCTTGTATGCATAAAATGAAACAACAGCATACCAGAAAATGTTAAGAGTAAAGTTTGTGACATAATCCACCTTGTTGTGGTTCGAATCCGGCTAGCAGCAAAACAGCACAACAACCGCTCACTAATCCTCCCCCCTTCTGGGGATGAAAGAGAATTAAAGAGGCAAAGGGAAAAGAGATTCATGGGTTGACATAAGAACAATTTAATAACAAAGCTACAACAAAACTGAAAATAATAATGACAATAATAATAACAATAATACAACATATAAATATACAAATGAATGATATACAGTGAAACTACTCCCAGTGACCAAGGCTCAGCTCATTCGCAGCTAGTGATCCTGGAGCAGGGACAGTCCCAAAAGTGCAATCCCGGAATGGAGATAAGAGCCTGAATGTCCAAGAGTGCAGGAGCCAGCCAAGAGGGCGAGATGATCCTGAGAGAGAGGCGGCCCAGAGTGAGGGCACTTCTGAACAGATCCTCGTCTATATACTGAGCATGACATGCATGATATAGAATATACCATTGGCCAATTTGGGTCTCAATCCTAAACCTAAGGTCAAATCCTAGGCTAGTAACTGGACCCGTGCTCCCTCTCAGCTTCTCCTGCACCTACAGGCACTGGCACAGCAGAGAAGCTGAAAAATCATTGACTGTTGTGACAGCAACTCCAAACATCAGTATGTTATCAGCCTTCTTCTGAGCGCAAATCCAAAACATAGCCTCATGCTAGCTGTTACGAGGAAAGCTAACTCCATCCCAGCTGAAACAATGCCACAGCTCTGATTCCCTTCTGATGATTTTGCTATGACAATACTTAGTATTCTGTGTCTGGATTACAACTTTTGGATGCACTGCTTTTTATTAGCTTTCAGCAGCACACATTAAAACTGAGTTACACAGTCTTTAATGGGGCTTATGCACATTGTATCTACTTTTTCTTCATTTTGTTTTTGATGGTTTATGCTGTGAAATTCAGCACTGCTGTCAGAAAATGTTATGCAAAATCAAATTGTTTTGTGTTATGAATAACTGTGTTACCATTTGCAATTTGCCCACCCCTGTTAAATCAAAGTTATAGCTTGCTGGGTTCAGAGCAGCAGAACAAAGGGGAAATTGAACTCTTTATCTTAATCTTTATTATTAACCATAAATTTAAGCATCTTTCTGTGCTATTGCTAAACCTCTGGAACAGTTTTCTGGAATTTGTTGAGAGTTCAAGAACTAACTTTGGGACAGACATGTGAGAAGGGATGGGAAAATATATTTCTTGAACTAAAGACTGCTAAACTCTACGCAGTGCCTGAGAGATGGGAAGGCAGCAAGAACTCAAGTCTAAAAGCAAAGTTTTATTAGTGTATGGCAAAGTATGAACAAACCTCAGTCAGCAACAAAGGGCGCCATGTGGAGAAACAAAGCTGCATGTGAAATACAGTTTTTCTCAGTTTTTCTGAAATACAATGCAATTATCTTCTTGGATGGTGAGAGGCAACCACCATTAGAAGCAACTTCTTGATCGAGCTCATTAACAAGGCAGATGTGCTTCTGTATCGGTTTTTGCGGTGGGAATTTTGGCTGAACACAGCCACCCCAACCAAAACTATTGGGTGCACAGAAACATGAACAGGGCATGGTCCAGAAAATAATTCTGTGTTTCTTAGAGAAATTATACAGAAAAAGGACAATATTGTAAACTTAACACTATCTTAACCTTAATTCTTACTTCCATATTTTGAAGCCTATCCATCTGACACATCTTCTGCAATTCTCACAGGACAATGAGGAAATTACACCTTCCTAATTTTTTAATGAGGAAAGTGTATTAATGTGCCTATACATCACTGGCTCTCTACATGGTTAATGAAACCCTTGCAGTAGATTTCCCACCTTGTACGTTACATGGTTTCTCTGATTACAGTTGGAACATACATTTAGAGAGGCTGATGTGAGAGAAAAAGGGGAAATTACTGTGTTGCTAGAGTTGTTTCCTCAGAAGGACTTTTAGAGTTTCCCCTCCTAACATTGTACTTGTTAGCATACAGTAAATGCTTTACTCCTTTGGGGCAATATCCCTCTTCCTTGAAAGATATACTGGAAATGCTGGAAGGAGCTTAAACCATGCATGTTTGGTGATTCCCAAGTTTTTTAGAAACCCAGTGAAAGCTGGTTTTTAACATTCAGCGGTTCTGTTGGGAGTCAAAAATCCTGGTTTGTAGAGGTAGGCAAATCTCCTTATTTACTAGGTCAGAGGGAGATTTCCTGCAGTTTCCCTATCATCATCACATTCTACAAACAAAAGCAAACTTTCAGTTGGCCTGAATTTTCCTTTATAGAAGGAAGAATGTTTGAAAGACTTGATTTTAACACCTGTGATGACAGGTGTTATGGCAGTAAAAAGTTACATAAAATAGGGGAACATAAACCCCTGTAAAGACAATTTAATCATATTTTCAGAATGTGACAAAACTTTCTAAGAACCAAAACCAGACTGGCAAACTCTGATTCAAGAAAACAATTATGCATGTGAACACTGAAAGCAGAAGCTACAGATGTCAGTGGGTTGCAGTTTTACACTGGCTGGCAGCAAAAAACCACAACACCACTCGCTCATCCTCCCCCCCTCCTTTATCCCTGGGAATGGGGTAAAGGGAAAAGAGATTAATGGGTTGAGATAAGAACAATTTAATAACTAAACTGCAATAATACTGGAAATAATAATAATGATGATAATAATAGTAATATATACAAATATACAAACGAGTGGTACACAGTGATACTGCTCACCAGTTGCGATGACGAAGTCTCAGACCATTCCCACCTAATGATCTGGGAGCAGGGATAGTCCTGTAACAGCAATCCCAGAATGGAGATAAGAGACCAGGTGTCCAAAAGACTGGGACAACCCTGAGAGAGGGGTGACTGAGAGGGAGACAACCTAGAGCAAGAGAGAGCACTTCCAGAGAAGATCCTTTATCTATATACTGGGCATGATGTACGTGATATGGAATAGACTACTGGCCAATTTGGGTCTCAATCCTAAACCTAAGTTCAAATCCTAGGCTAGTAATTGGGACTGTGCTCCCTCCCAGCTGTTCCTGCACCTGCAGACACTGGCACAGCAGGGAAGCTGAGAAGTTGTTGATTGTCATGACAGCAACTCTAAACATCAGTATGTTATCAGCCTTCTCAGCACAAATCCAATACGTAGCCCTACACTAGCTACTATGAAGAAAGTTAACTGTCTCAGCAGGACACAATGTTTGAATCTTTGTCTGTCTTTATGCTAGAGTGTTTACTAGCTCAAAAGTAATTTTGTTCTTGACATAATTAAAAAAAATTAAAGAGATTACATTTTTTTTTTTTTTTTAAATGTGGTTGCGCCAAGTCATAGGAGAAAAGAGTGTGGGAGATGTCCTAAACCCGCCTCCTGAAATCTGCAAAGATGATCTTACAAGAGCTCCATCTGCAGAAAAGTATCTGTCATGAGTGGTGGGTGTTCTAATCTTCCTGAATTTCGCACACGAAAAGCTCCAGTTTCTGTGTCTGCTTGTCACCTGCATGTGGCTGTGTACCCTGCTAGTGTAGCTATCAGCAGGAGCGCTTCTGATTCAGAAACCCACTCTGTCTAACCTTTGTCAAAGATGAAAACCCTTGTCCAGACACACAGATAAGAAGTGAAAAAGCAGTGGAAATGAACAGTGGAAGCAAGGCTTTGCAAATAAATAAATAAAAAAAAACGGAGATGATGAGTGTACAGGCACAATGAGCTGCTAAGATGAAGTGATTATGATAGGACTTCTGTCATAAGAGAAAACATTTCTTTCGAAGTAAACTTATATACCTCTCGTGTCCATGAGCTAAGAACATGATCAAATCACTCATGTATTCTTTGACTGCTCATTAAGATTATTGTCACCTGGACCACTGTTTTGCCAGTTGGCGGCATTAGCACAAAGGACACAGGCACCAAATTAAAGAAGTAAGCTTATTTTTACTTATGTTTAAAGTGATAAAATAATGAGAAAAAAAATACGGTGAAAATAAATTAAAGCAAGATAAGATAAAGCAGCAAACTAATAAGCAAACTACTATAGCAAGCAGAAAGGAAGGTAAAGCACCTAATAATTTCTACATAGAGTTAGTGATAGTGATTAAGAAAGATACATCACCAGTTGCCCTATTAATACATTACCATCATCCAGAGCTGCAGTTGTTGGGGAGCCTGGTTGCAGCGAGGATTTGAAGAACCCTTCCCGGCAACTGGGGAACCTCTGTACAGTGTGTCCACCGTAAGGATGAGGCTTCCAAATTTGCCTACAAATGGTCCCTGCTTTTATACAGTTGAATAAAAAACTTTCTATCTTAAACTGTGAAAACTCTGGTGTGATTTTCTCCTTGTGAATGTCTGTCTTGAGGCTGACCGGGGCCAGATAGAGAAAGTAACAACAACAAAAGAATCTACTAATCTTGATTATGTATCAACTAAGCTTGTCATGACTTGCCACATTCCTTTGCAGTCTGTGGTGATTGGGCACATCCCTGCTTAATTTTGGCTACTGTTACGCAATTAGTATCTTTCTGCTGGCTAACCTTATACTGCAAGTGCTACAGCAAATCTCTATAAGCATTACGACAAAACTTATATAAACTGGCATATATTAATAAGGTAATACATTGCACATGTGATCAATATTATACATATTAGATATCTTGTTAGGTTATGAGGTTCATCCAGAGGTCAACTTTGGTTCAGGGCCTCACTGCTCAGGCCCTAGTATTTCAACCACTTAATATCTACATAGCCTCTGTCTTTTTGCTGCTGCCAGTCTCAAGCATCAATGGTATCTTAAAAATGTCAGCAAAAGATATCAATTTAATAACGTGCAGCAACATATGCTCTAGGAAATCTACCGTGTGCTCAGAACAGGTTGCATATTTTCAGCACACAAATTGAAAATATTTTCCTGAAATACAAGAAATTAAATTGTTGTATATGTCCTAATTGCACATGCCTTTCTCCAACCTCCAACTTGAGAATAAAATTTGTGTACAAGGGTATTAGACATGCCCAGTCAATAAACTAAATAAACTTTAATATCTCCTTCAGACTTGCTGTTTTATTATCTCAGTTGTTTTGGAGACATACCTGCATAAGGGACAGATCAAGAGAATCAAGGGAAACCTTGGCATGACAAGCAGTTATGAATTATTGATGACCAGTTGGCAATTCTGCTTATCATAATTATCATACTGAAGAATGAGCCATATGAGAAGGTTATGTATTTATAACAACTATGACTTGCGTCTGTGGAAGAGGTAGATATGTTGTTTCTTTAGCTTTGTTTTAACAACTAAACCTTGCTAACGCTCTTTTTCAGCCAAAGCTACATGATGGAATTGTATGCACTACACAAGAATAAATCTAAATGCAGAAATCTTATATTTACTTTTTAAAAAGATCTTAAAATCATGTGAATAAAACTATTGTAATAAAAACCTATAAAAATGTGATTCAAGGAAAAGGAATGTAATAGAAGGGAGATAATGACCAATATAAAGGATCTAAATTAAGAAAGTGGAAACTTATGTTAAAAATCAAAAAGGTCATGAGGCTTTTAGAAGATAAACTACCTGATAAATGGTACCATATGTAAGAACAAACTTGAATCAGTTTGTGCTTATACAATGTGCTGACTACATCCTTCTCTAAATAAATAGTTATCTGTAATATCAGTGTAACTGTATCTGTATCATTACTATCTTCAGGAACAAAATTTTATTTCTTTTTTGTTTCTGCCAGTTCCTACCTATCTTTTGTGTAATATTTGAAAATTGTGAGGAAGTCACACATTTTATTAACTGTATTGCCTTTCTATAAGCAGCAGTGTAGATTTCATAACTTGGTATTTTTTTCATGGTTAAAATACATTTGTTCTGAAAAATGTAATAGTGGATTGACTGAAGAAAGCTTATATTGCCTACACAATAGAAAGTAATTATGCATTTGCATAAAATGTTATAACCCCTTTTCTGTTCTAAGTGAAAGAGAACCCCATAAGAATTATCTTATTTGCTTCATTTTGATATGGAGCTTTTTTTACAAATGCAATAATGAATATATATTTATCTTTCTGACCTTCTGTCCCTCTTTCTTATTCTCTCCACTTACAACACAATCTTTACAAGAGAGCCGTTTCTCCAGATTATGATAGTGAAACATCTGCAGTACTCTGGACAAGATTTACTGTCTGCCCATCATTTCTTTCTAACGTGTGTAGCTTTTCCAGTGTAACCCATGTGTAGGAAACACCAAACCCACCTTTTTGGTATTATTAGGGGAAAATATAGTAATCAATGAGAGGATGTTACTCATTTAATCCTTATATTCAGGCAATAGTTTTGAAAATAAACTCTGACAGTAAAATGATCCTCTGTCCAGATAGTTCTAATTAAGCAAGCTGTTGAGGAACATATTGCTTTTTAAATTTTTAATATCGAGGATGCTAATCGAAATCTATTCCATAAAAGTACAATGTGCAAGTATGAAATGAAAGAGTTTTGAAAACAACACTGAATTACAAAGAAATGTTCTTAATTAAAGTAGCTTCTTGAACAAAAATGCTTTCTGAAATTAGTTTTGATGGAAAATGGTGTTAAATGGACATTTATACAGCAGTAATGAGTATCAAATAGATTCAAAATCTCTTGCTGAATTGGTGGTTAAATGATTTGGTGCCAAAAAATGTTTTAAATATCACTGTCAGCATGTACTTCTAATCATTACAATTTTAAAGATATATACTACACCAAAGTTGAAGTAAGTGTAAAACACTTCCTTTAAGGATTTTTATCTGTCACATGAGCATTGACCAGGTATTTACGGAAACTGAGTGCGAGAGTCCATGTGTACCTTAACTTTACACTGTCCTTCCACGAAAATACAAATGATGATTTGCATATGTAACATATTTTATAAGCATGTGCTATAAATAAATGGAAAATTATTCCCGTTGTAAAAGGGAATAATCCTTCAAGAGTCAAAAAGTCCCAATTCTGTAGAAATATTTCTAGATTAAAAATACTGAATCAATAATGCAACCAATATTTTCCACGAGTATTTCAACTGATATTCTTCTGTTTAAAAAATTTATTTATGTATTCTGTCAAGAATCAGCAGTAGCCATGACTAAGGAATATAGTTATTTGTGTGTAAGCCTGATGCAGACAGATAGGATACCAGGTGTATTTTGCAGATTTATTACCTAAAATTTATTATTATGATCCTTTTAGATTAAATTTCACATTGTCCCAACAGCTGGTGGTTGGACACATTCATTATGCAAACAGAATTACTCAGTGATAGTACTATAACTCAGTGTCACTGATTTGGAAATTTCAGGGCCTGTGTGTAAAATGCATCTCATTTACAAATTATTTCTAAAAACACTAACTTCTTGACTCTAGAATATGTAATGTCATTAACGCATTCTTTTGTTTTGCTCACTATTATAGTTCACTGTTTCGTGATCCATAGGTGTCTAGGAAGCATTGTTTTATCTTGCTGGAAATCATCTTCCTGAAATATTAACTGAGACAGAGGAAATATGATACTATTCTGCTGCTTGATGAAGTGCATACCTTTTCCATCACACACTTTAAAGATATTAATTTTTTTTTTAATGTACCTATGGATTTGTGGATGAATAGAGAGACTTCAGAATTTTGACAATTACAATTTAGATATTTCCTGTGATGATTTAGAAAACCCCATAGCCTCCTAATTTGGTTTTACTGTTATTTTTTTTTTTTTTTCAAAATTTATTCTTAAACAGAGGAGAGTGAATTTTCAAAGTAATTAACAGACATTTTCAGAAAAATGTAGGGTCCAGATAGTCAAAGATCTGTGTCAAAATATTCCTGGAATAAATAAGAATTTTATTAGTCAACACTTTCATGAATCTCTTGAGTCATAAGTAGAGTTCATTTGTAGGTATTTAAGCTATTGTTCATACCAAACACAAGGACTCTTCCTTATAACACCGATAGCAGAACTTTACATTTTTTCAGGAGAGTTGCAATTTTTTTTATTGTCTTATTTTGTAACACTTCGGTACTACACACAGTGTTAAATAGGTAACACACTGGAATTCTAATAGAGATTTGAAAAGCTTAAAATAACTCTAAGCTCTCATCTTTTTGTTATAGGAAAACTGCAAATTTTCTTTGTATTTGATTCTATGGGGAGTTAAAGCCATTTAGAAACATATATTGAATATATATCTTAAGTGTAAGTAAGATACATTTTTGAGTGTTGAAAGTCTGGAACAGCTCTTGACAAAATGTTAAACAGCTGTAAACTCGGGTGATCCAGTTAAGTGTCAATATAATTGCTGAGGAGATGAGAATATGTAGACAGCCAGGTCAAATGACTTATGCAGGGAGAGAATGTGAGAGCTGAGAATAGAGAATTTTAGTTTGGTTTTTTTTTTTTTTTAAATCCACTCAGTACATTGTCCAGGACACCATGACATCTAATGTTATTACATTAGATTAATCATGTTACCTATCAAGCACAGGAGAGGGTTTAGCTTCAGGCAGATCGTTGGTTATTGTGAAAGCTCCCTATAGCTGCAAATCCGTCTGTGAGTGTCTAGGCAGTGGATTTTATAATTCCCAAAAGCAGGTCCTCCTAACAATAATAGTGACAATATTTTTAAAAAAGAGACTGGTTTATACTGTCAATATTCACCCAGAAAACAGAGTGGAAATATAAAATCGGAAGCAGTGATTGCTGGACATTCTAATGGGAGAAGGAACCTGATTCCTGGAAGCTACAGGCTTTGTGGAAACACCAGATGGATTTTGGTTTCATGTCAGTAGGACTGCTGGAACTTTTAAATTCAGCAACACTGTAACAATTCTGTTGACTGATTTAAATGTTACTGACCTCTCACCAAAACTGTGATACAAATACAGTTTTTTTTACTATAATACAGTAAATTAACATGTGTCTGTTTAATCTATTTGAATTTCAGTAACTGCAGGATCATTTTAGAGGAAAAACCATTAAAATCTGAGAAAATCAGGTTGCAAAGATGAAATTGAAAGGACCTTCTTGAAGTCAAAGTCAACGATAATGAAAGATGCTGCAGTGACAGCAGTAGGGGTGAAGATCTTGTTTTAGTCAGAGGGTAAACTGCAAAAGGTTTAACATTGCCTACAATATTTAAGTCTGAACTTTGAATCTGATTTAATTGAAAGCCAGAAATTTTGGATTATCATTATTCTTGCCTCTTATCTGTAGTTTGCATCCTTTCATCTGTGTCAGTGCTTGTTAAAGGTCAAATGCTAAAGGCAAAGTCACTGTACTAATATTTAATATTCCTAAGTTTTTTTGTTCCTGAAACTTGAGAAGAAGATCTGTGAGGTTTTAGCTCAGAGCTATTACTATAAACTTTTTAAAATTCTGAAAGAGCTGGTTATATACTATATTTATAAATTTCCTTTGAATTACAATTTTTTCAAGTTAGAAAACTTAGAGTGTAATTTTTATAGATGCCCTACGAAATTAATATAAAACTTTGAGTTTACAATTCACTACATTTTTTTACTATAATTCTGACAAGATGTTATTAACAAAAATTTCACAATTTAGGTAGTCAAACACTGCACAAAGCTGCCTAGAGAGGCTGTGGAACCTAATACTCAGACACACAAAATTTTCCCAGAGAAAGCGCTGCGCAACCTGACATACGCTGGCCTTGCTTTGAGTGACAGGCTGGCCCAGAGGATGACCAGAAGTCCACTCCAACCTATTTTTTTCTGTGACATTTATCAAGGATATCAGTAATTTTGCTTCTCCACTTTAAAAGCAGTGCACAATTTAAAATGAAAACCCAGAAGTTAGAATATTTTCTTATGCCAAATTCAAACTTGAGTTTCTCTTTCTTTACAACAGTCAGCATTTTCTTTTGAATCTTTAAGACTGTGTCTTGTTCCTCAGCATTTGTGTGTGCTGTAGGCTATCTATGAAACTACTTTTAGAGATATGCTCAAACATCTAGGTTCAGCATGTACCTGCTGGAAGTGTTATGACAGTGCTCATGACAGATTGTAAATTTGTTAATTGAAAAAGCATGCTATGCATCATCAGAGCAGTCTTCACATCAATATTGTTGGAAACCTGGGACATGCTGCAAAGCTTTTTTTATTATTTATTTTGATAAAATCTTCTAAGAGAATGTGGGGGTTTTTTTTAAGGTTGCAGTTTAAAACCGAACTCTATTTACCCAAACATCCTAAAATTTTTTTTTTTTTTTTTTTTT